>NW_027188022.1:0-51012 GCF_041381155.1 Argopecten irradians | reverse complement strand
GGTCAATAATGTTGCTTTTAAGGCCACGAGCGTTCCAACTGAGAACAGATAGGGCGCCCGCGGCCTTATTAATTGATTGTGTCGAAATCAATGTTGGAATTTTAGATTTAAACACTTAACTTTGACCATAATGTTCTCTACTTTCTCGCCGTCATGTAATATATGCCTGGTGTTGTAGGTGGCGGTGTAGGGGAGGTAAACCCAACAGGTGTCAACGGTCTAGACTCGGGAGTCTGTAGTATAGACCGTGGATTGCGGTGAGTTGTGTGGTGTGACATTTTGAGTGTTCGTTTGGTGAATCTACAGACTCTACAGTAGTGTCTAATGTGCCTGTAGAAGTGGCTAGTGTACTATGTACTTCCGGCTCTCCAGGGAGCGCTGTCTAACCCTATCCCCTAGCTCTTCTATCAGTACAGAGTTGAAAAACAGTTGTTTCGGCCTTCAATCTAAATTAGGCAGTGCTAAAAATAGTCTGCAAATTGAATTGATATATGATGTTTTGTCACTGGCCTGAAGTCCTACCTGTGGGTCGGCCTGTTTGAGTGTTAGTTTGTGTGAAATGCCGCTAGTTGCTGGTGTGATTATTGTCTGTGGTGGCAGGTGTGCCTGTGACCGCTTGGGCGTATGTTTTGTTTGTGTTCCGTTCATGGGCTTTGTGTTTGTTTTGTTTAATTAGCCTATTGTTTCTGGGTCGCTCCCTGAACGGTGTTACTGCGGTGTGTGTAAATACCATTACAGATTGTGTTGTGGTAAGTTTGGGGAGATTAAAATGTCAGTAGGACCGATGTTGTTGTTTACCCCTTTGACGTGTCCCCCTACTGATTTGCTGACTAATGAATGTGTTTGTATTGATATAGTGAGGGATATTGTAGATGACTCCCTTAATGTGAGGTCTGTTTTTGTGCTGTTGTTTTGTTGTGTGTATTGTCCTATCCCTGCTGCTACGGGGGACTATGTCCTTATCATTTTTGAGGGGCCCTGCTAGATTTATAGGGGGTGAATGTCAGTCCCGCTACCCTTGTCAGGACTAGGGCCCCCTGGGTTTGTGGTGCTGTAAGGCACACCAACAACATAACCCCTGAGGGCAGAAAGGTGGATTGAATGTCTCCCGGGCCTAGTTTTTGATTAATCCCCTTATAGGGCCTAAAGTTCCTGTCCCTGGGGTTGGGTTTTAGAACTATGACCTGTTCCTCCATAATGAGAATGTGTGTTCTATAAAATTGTAAGTGTGATAAGGAGAAAAATATTAGTTAGACCAAGGGTTTATTAGTACGGGTACTTATCTGTGTCTAGCTTCTGGGATAGTCGCCAATACTAGTAAACTTCCTAGAATAACACAATATAATCCACCGAATTAAACACTGACACTTATAGCACTAATATCCAGGAATAAAACACTAAGAACACCATAAAATATCGATGAAAAGGAACACACAAATACAATCCAGTAAGAATTACATTGAAATCCAAACGAAAGCACTATCTCTATCTATCACTAATCTAACACTATGATCAGTATCTAGCTATTACGTTTAGTGATAGACTAGAACTGTGTCTAAGGCCTGATCTACTTAATAAAAATTCACTATGGCGTCAAACAGAATTATAACATTATATCACTATCCTAATCTGGCTACGGGGTAAGATGATCTCTGTAGGTGTTGACGCCTCAGGGGTGGAGAGGATGACCTATAGGGTCATAGTTTGGGTCATGTTTAGGTAGTTCGTGTGTGATACCTGCTGCATGGAGAAACGCTAGAATGTTCAGAACCTATCCATCGGCATAACGTTGTGATTCCTCTCAGGGAAATTAGATCGTCTGTACTCGAATACGAATCTTAGCTAGGTAAACGAACATGTCATATAAAAAGAATGTTAGCGATAAACGCTTTCATTTCCAGGATGGTGATCTCGGAAAATTTCCGTGCACGAGAGTGTGCTTTCAAATTATAAAAGCAAATATTGTTAATAGTATTTGTTTCATCCACCAGAACATTTATAATTTCATCTTCGATAAATTTCAAAAATATAAATCTGATTCCGTAGTATCAATATTACGTGGACCTACTCACTCTGTAAATTCAGTCGGCCATTCATGTTGATATCGCCCATGTGAGAAAGGCTCTGGGCTCTGTCCCCTGGCCGAGACAAACGAAAGTCTATAATAGTGGTAGTTTCTGCTCCTACTTATAGCGCTCAGCATATAGAGAGTTGGAAGACTGGTTTGGCAGTTGTCAATAAAATGTGACCGGGTGGGGTGTGTTGCTTGGAGTCTTTGGCGGCATACTTCAGTGATATAGCACTATAAACAGGGAAACAGTTCCACTATACAAGACATAACATGAACATACCGCAGTCTCCCAAAACATAATATACACGCTACACACTGCATACATGGGAGGCCGTCCTTACATGACCCTGGCTGTTAATAGGACGTTAAAATAATTAAACAAACATTCACCTCCTGCAACCTACACACATAGAAATGTAAGTAGTATATATACAATGTAAAGAAAGTTTCAGTACTATTAAAATAAGAAAATAGATTGTATATAGCCCTTTTACCTTTCAACAGGGTATGAACTTAAATAGATTGTAACTCATGAATATAATATATATATAATAAATGTTTACATGAGTAGATTTGATTCAATAATTTTGATTTAAACATTGTCTAAGATGAAATTATTGTCTTCATTAGAAAGTATTAAACTACCTTTTGTTAAAATATTGGAAGATATGTAGCCAATCCTAGTTTGTTTGTTGTTTGTTTGTTTGTTTGTTTAATTAACGTCCTATTAACGCCAGGGTCATGTAAGGACGGCCTCCCATGTATGCTGTGTGTTGCGTGTATGTTGTGCGAGGTGAGTGATTTTGGGAGACTGCGGTATATTCATGTTGTGTCTTCTAGTAAATGCAGTATGATGAAAAGTGGACAGAAGAAAAGAAATGATTAATGTTTTCGTTTTGGTAGCCACAATTGCATTGGACACCTTCCACAACCAGGTCACAGCAGACAATGAGGCTTGTGACTCTCGGTACAAGTACCATTTTTACAACACTTTTTCCTAGAAAAGTTTGTAGCATTACTTTCCAATACCAAGTGATCAGACTTGACACATGATTTATTATGACATAAATGGCTGACCTCGAGCACCCGACCACTCTCATCGGTTTGTTTCATGACACTGTCGGTCCGGGTTACTCGATGGTCAACCATATATGCTAGTCTATGGGCTAGTTCATTCGTCACAGACTAATCTGGCCAAGTCACATAGCCCACTCCATTGCTCCAGGCATTTACCCCTCCTTGCCACAGTAAACAACTATGTATGTTGTCATGTAAAATACTTTTTCTTGTAAAATAATGTATTTTTTTCCCAATCATCATTTTTTTTTGGCCTTGAATTTAGCGTTGGCCCCTATGAGGAAGGTGCTGGGTTCTTTCCCCTGGCCGAGACACACGAAAGTCTATAATAGTGGTAGTTTCTGCTCCTGCTTAGCGCTCAGCATACAGGGAGTGGGACGACTGGTTCGCCCGTTGTCAGTATAATGTGACCGGGTGGGGTGTGTTGCTTGGTGTCTTCGGCGGCATGCTTCAGTGATATAGCACTATAAAAAGGGCAACAGTTCCACTATACAAGAAGACACAACATGAATATACCGCAGTCTCCCAAAACACGCACCTCGCACAACATACACGCAACACACAGCATACATGGGAGGCCGTCCTTACATGACCATAGCTGTTAATAGGACGTTAATTAATCAAACAAACAAACAAACAAATGATTCTTCCATGCAAACTTTTTTTTATCAAATAAACGTTTACAATCTGTGTTTTAGTCCTTACTTGCCTTTTCTTACCCTGATCTTTTATCCTGATATTAATGCATGACTTGTAGTTTGGCCCTAAATGACCTTAGTTGTCGATGGGCCGTAAAACTCAAAGAAACAGCTTTCACTGTAGCTCCAATTTGAGCCAACCTGTTTGCCGTGGGTTGCATCTCGTATCCGGGGAAGATTGAATAGGTTTTGCTCTTTTTTTCTTCCTTGTTTTACTACTACACACTACGTCGGCGGCATGCTTCAGTGATATAGCACTATAAAAAGGGCAACAGTTCCACTATACAAGAAGACACAACACTAACATACCGCAGTCTCCCAGTACACTCACCTCGCACAACATACACGCAACACACCGCATACATGGGAGGCCGTCCTTACATGACCATAGCTGTTAATAGGACGTTAATAAATCAAACAAACAATCAAACAAACAAAAGTTCATACCATCGAAAGAGCTGTCAAACGGATTTTCAGGTTCCACACCAGTCAGAACTCTGCAATCGTCACACTACCAATTAACATCTTGATCATCCTTCACCAGCTGTCTGCTGGTTCCCGATAACAATTAAATATTTACATTTTTAGACCTATAGTCATCATGCACCGTCCGTTGTCCTCCGTGCGTAAACTTTTCATTCAAACGACTTCTCAATAAACTGTAAGGCCAAAATCTTTCAAGCATTTCTCAATAACCGTGCCAAGAGTACTCATATTTGGCCTGTACCACGATATTTATCCTGTGGCATGCTAGGATGAAGGGCTACCAAAGTTGTGAAAATGAACGACCTTGACCTACTTTTAGGGTCACAGGGATCAAATAGTCTAAAATCTTTGAACAACGTCTTCACAATAACTGTAAGGCTCAGATTTATCATATTTGGCCTGTAGCATGCTGGGATGAAGGGCTACAAAAGTTGTGAAAATGAATGACCTTACCTGCACTTTCAAGGTCACAGGAGTCAAATAGTCTAAAATCTCTTTGAACGACTTCTCAATAACCGTAAGGCTCAGAGTATTCATATTTGGCCTGTAGCATTCTGGGATGAAGAACTACCAAAGTTGTGAAAATGATGGACCTTGACCTGCACTTCCAATGTCACAGGGGTCAAATTTGCTAAAATCTTTGAAGCACTTCTCAATAACCGTGCCCAGAGTACTCATTATTGACCTGTAGCATGATATTTATCCTGTGGCATACTAGGATGAAGGGCTACCAAAATTGTGAAAATGAATGACCTTGACCTTCTTTTAAGGTCACAGGGGTCAAATAGGCTAAAATCTTTGAACAACTTCTTCACAATAACTGTAAGGCTCGGAGTAATCATATTTGGCCTGTAGCATGCTGGGATGAAGGGCTATTAAAGTTGTGAAAATGAATGACCTTGACCTGCACTTTCAAGGTCACAGGAGTCAAATAGGCTTCAATCTTTGGACGACTTCTCAATAACCGTAAGGCTCGGAGTACTCATATATGGCCTGTAGCATGCTGGGATGAAGGGCTACAAAAGTTGTGAAAATGAATGACCTTGATCTACTCTCAAGGTCACAGGTGTCTTATAGGCTAAAATCTTTGAACGTTTTTTCTTAAATAACCGTAAGACCCAAAGTATTCATATTTTGCCTGTTGCATGCTGAGATGAAGGTATACCAAAGTTGTAACAAAAGGCCCAGTAATGTTCTGAATACAGGTTCATTGTTTCTTTTCTGAAGGAATTTTAATATTAACCTCTAAATACCCTATTGGGCTCCACCCTCATTCCCCAAGGTGTCAGAGCCAAAATTTATACAAGTTCTGTTCCCCTTCCCCCAAGGATGTTTATGGCCAAATTTGGTCACAATCAAAGCAAAATTCTAGGACAAGTAGCGATTTAAAGGATATGTTGACGGACAAATTAAAAAGCTTTACAGGGTTCAAACAGAAATGTAATGTGCTTTGTCAGGGTTCATACAGAAATGTAATGTGATGTCTAAATTAAAGATCTTTAAGGGCCAAATTAACTCAAATTTAGGGGCTTTGTTTCTCTTCAAATGGAACTGAATTCAACATTAAAGATTTATTACTAAGTACATCTTCAATTTATCTTGTATGATTTACAAGAGCTCTGCAGAAAACTGTCTTTGAAGTTTTCATATATGTAATTTCACAACAACACTATTAATTTTGGAAATATTTTAAATCGATTTCATGGTTCAAACTAATGTTACTACGTATACTAATAGTGTCATGATCATGACAAAACTCATATTCAACAGTAAAAGAAATTTTGACATTGACTTTTGGAACTAAATAATCTTTAATTTAGAGTCTTGGTTTTCACAATCTAAACATTCTTCACTGATCTTAGCTTAGCAAAATATCATGTTTTTGGCCAGATGGCCTACTTGATCAAATTCCAGTATAACTTCTATGTTTGTTTACTTACATCCTAAAACTGATATCCCCAACGGTCTTCCAACTCAATATCCGCGCTCTCTCTGCAAATTCCCAACTACACCTCTTGAATAAGATTGGGACAGTTTCAACATTTTAACTCGAAATCAAATGGATCTTTGCCATCTCCATTTTCAATTTACTTAAAAATTACTATCTTCACGACATTATTTTGAAATCAGTAACAAAATACATGTCAGTCACTTATTACTACACCAGGACACACTTCTAACTAAATGCAACACAAGCCATTTATAAACACTTTAAACATTATTGCTTGCAAGCAAAGACAATAAGCAAAATTGCTTTTTTGTGTAATCAAGAGTTTCAAATGGCCAGCTAGCATTGCTTACATACTAATATTTCAATTATCATGGAAAAACAGTATTATCAAATAATTTTTTTTACATCCACTTTTGGATGATGAAGGTAATGCTTTCCTAACATGTGATGATTAAGATGCAGATTGTGATGCTCGAAAATGTTTTTAAAACAAATACAGATTCAGAATATAGGATGGAAGATATTCATGTGTACATGGAAAACACTATGCTTTCACTCAGAAAAAAAGCTATGTCTCACAAATTTGGATTGTCCCTATCATCAACTGCTTATGAAGTTTATTTAGAGTCCACTTTGGTTTTCGGTCTATACAATGTACATCGATAGACCAAATTATCATCAAGTGCAATCCTTGAATGATCTTAAATTTTATGAATAAATATTATGGTTTTCATAATTACTCTTTTTATAAGTGTTCATTACAATTTTTTAAACAAATGATAATTCCAAGTCTCCAATTACAGATCCATGCATGGTCCAATCGCAAGTACCATATTTTCCCCAATAAGGGCGCCGGGCGCAGGTAATTGACATAAGGGGGCGCCGCTATTTGAGACCATTTTTTGCTAATTTTTCTGAAAAGGACGTGATTTCATAGGTTATAAAATCATGAAGAATTGGCGGAGAGATGTTTATTAAACAAATAGTAAACATTAAAACTAGAATATTTACAAGATATTCCATGTATTTTAGGCGTATTTATTACATGAAAATAATTATGCCGCGATCCTTTACAATTTACAATTATGACGACAAAAAAACCCAGCTCATAATTTACTTTCGTTTTCACGGGCATTATTGACGAGAAAAAGCGCAATTAAACTATTTATAAACGATTGAATATCCACAAATCAGTAACGATCATTGTCAAAGTAAAAAAAGGAATACATCTAACTGTTGTATGCAACGAAAAAATGATGTTAAAAATGAGTGATAAAGTCTACACACGTGTGACACGGTGAACAGGTGCCGCCCTTATTAGGGGACAAGCTCTCAATAAGGAAAATACGATAATAGTACATTTTTCTATACACCAAATCTGACTATAAAATGAACTTCAAAAATTCACAATTATCAAATGCATGTTACTACTAACTGGTAGCTCAAAATATCAAGTATGAAAGAAGGTTCCCCTGGAATGTCACCATCACTGCCACTCGGTCCTGGTTCATCGTGGATATCAATGCTACATGTACCACTATCACTCTTTGCTGTTTCCCTTGGAATGTCAACACCACTGCCACTCGGTGTTGGTTCATCACGGATATCAACGCCACCTGTACCACTATCACTCTTGGCTGTTTCCCCTGGAATGTCACCACCACTGCCACTCGGTCCTGGTTCATCATGGATATCAATGCCACATGTACCACTATCATCCTTGGCTGTTTCCCTGGATTGTCACCACCACTGCCACTCGGTCCTGGTTCATCATGGATATCAACGCCTCATGTACCACCATCACTCTTGGCTCGTTTTCCCCTGGATTGTCACCACCATGCCACTCGGTCACTGGTTCTTCACGGATATCAATGACTACATGTACACACCATCATCCTTAGCTTCTCTTTGAAAACCGGCTTTGGAGGCTTCTGAATTAATAAAATGCATTTTTACCTTCAGTTAATGCAAAATTAGTAAAGGAAGGGCTGACTGTTTTAGCATTTGAAAATTTCAACAATTTTGTTTATTGACATATTTAAATTTCACACGTACACGCCTGTTCGTAAAAATGCCTAGGATTGCATCTACTTTTTTTTCATAATAATTATAGGTTTGAATTAATAAAAAATATTGAATTGTATAACTCTTATAACACCAACACCTAGACCTGTAATTAAGGTCCAGACAAAAAATCTTAATGGTGGGCTATGCCATATATACACTATTGGAGTATATGAACCTAGAGGTATTAGAATAAACTAATATTAAAGTGGAAACTGATATGCAGATCATCACTGGGTTGACAGCATTAGCTCATGGTAACAGGTGAGCTAAATTATATGATAATCAAACCATTCAACAAACTGCTTTGCATACCTTCAATTTGCTTCAAATCCTTCATGTATTTCTTTTTCATATCCTGGGGCAAAGTCAAAGTCTATAACAAGAGGCCCAGATGGCCTGTATCGCTCACCTGGTTTGTAATGCCAAGTCATGTTCTGAATACAGGTTCATTGTTTCTTTTCTGAAGGAATTTGAATATTTACCTCCGATTTCCCATATTGGGCCACACCTCTCCTGCCCCTGGGGGGTAAGAGCCAAAATTTATACAAGTTCTGTTTCCCTTCCAAAAAGGATGTTTGTGGCCAAATTTGGTTACAATCCATGCAGAACTCTAGGACAAGTGGCGATTTATAGGATTTAACCTCTATTTCCCCTATTGGGCCCTGCCCCTCCTGCCCCCAGGGGGTCAGAGCCAAATTTTATTCAAGTTCTGTCCCCTTTCCCCAAGGATTGTTTGTGGCCAAATTTGGTTACAATCCATGCAAAACTCTAGGACAAGTAGCGATTATAGGATTTACCTCTATTTCCCCTATTGGGCCCCGCCCCTCCTGCCCCCGGGGGGTCAGAGCCAAAATTTATACAAGCTCTGTTCCCCTTCCCCCAAGGATGTTTGTGGCCAAATTTGGTTACAATCCATGCAGAACTCTAGGACAAGTGGCGATTTATAGGATTTACCTCTATTTCCCCTATTGGGCCCCGCCCCTCCTGCCCCCGGGGGGGGGGGGGGGGGGGGTCAGAGCCAAAATTTATACAAGTTCTGTTCCCCCTTCCCCAAGGATGTTTGTGGCCAAATTTGGTTACAATCCATGCAGAACTCTATGACTAGTAGCGATTTAAAGGATTTACCTCTATTTCCCCTATTGGGCCCCGCCCCTCCTGCCCCAGGGGGGTCAGAGCCAAAATTTATACAAGTTCTGTTCCCCCTCCCCCAAGGATGTTTGTGGCCAAATTTTGGTTACAATCCATGCAGAACTCTATGACTAGTAGCCATTTAAAGGAATTGTTGACGGACAGACGGACGACGGACGGACGGACGGACGACGGACGACGGACGCCGCGCCATGACATAAGCTCACCGGCCCTTTGGGCCAGGTGAGCTAAAAATGGTAGTTTCTGCTCCTGCTTAACGCTCAGCATTACGGGATTGGGATGACTGGTTCGCCCATTGTCAGTATAATGTGACTGGGTGGAGTGTGTTGCTCGGTGACTTCGGCAGCATGCATCAGTGATATAGCACTATAAATAGGGCAAGAGTTCCACTATACAAAAAGACACAATATGAATATACCGCAGTCTCCCAAAACACGCACCTCCAACAACATACACGCAACACACCGCATACATGGGAGGCCGTCCTGACATTACCATAGCTGTTAATAGGACGTTAATTAATTAAACAAACAAATAAACAAACGAGTCAGCCATCTTGTATTTTGATAGTTAAAAGTTTGTTATCCCAATATCCAGGAACGTCTGCCATCGGGTGTCATTGTCCTGATGGTCTATCCAGGAACGTCTGCTAACGGGTGTCATAGTCCAGATGGTCTATCCAGGAACATCTGCTATCGTGTGTCATTGTCCTGAGATGGTCTATATAGGAACGTCTGCCATCGGGTGTCATTGTCCTGATGGTCTATCCAGGAACGTCTGCCATCTGGTGTCATTGTCCTGATGGTCTATCCAGGAACATCTGCCATCTGGTGGTATTGTCCAGATGGTCTAATAAGGAACGTCTGCCATCGGGTGTCATTGTCCTGATGGTCTATCAAGGAACGTCTGCTAACGGGTGTCATTGTCCTGATGATCTATCTAGGAACGTCTGCCATCTGGTGTCATTGTCCAGATGGTCTAATAAGGAACGTCTGCCATCGTGTGTCATTGTCCTGATGGTCTATATAGGAACGTCTGCCATCAGGTTTCATTGTCCTGATGGTCTATCCAGGAACGTCTGCTAACGGGTGTCATTGTCCTGATGATCTATCTAGGAACGTCTGCCAACGGGTGTCATAGTCCAGATGGTCTATCCAGGAACATCTGCCAACGGGTGCCATTGTCCAGATATTGTTTGATTAATTAACTTCCTATTAACAGCTATAGTTATGTAAGGACGGCCTCCCATGTATGCGATGTGTTGGGTGTATGTTGTGTGAGGTGCGTGTTTTGGGAGACTACGGTATTGTCCTTTTTATAGTGCAAACACCAAGCAACACATCTCACCCGGTCACATTATACTGACAACGGGCGAAGCAGTCATCCAACTCTCGTTATGCTGAGCGCTAAGCAGGAGCAGATACCACTTTTATAGACTTTGGTGTGTCTCGGCCAGGGGAAAGAATCCAGAGCCTTCCTCGCAGGGGCAAACGCTCAACTCAAGGCCAAGAGTGAGGCGGTGCCAAGGGAGGCATAAGGAAAGATAAAGTCAGTTAGGAAGAAGAGAAAAGATAAGATCCTAAATTAAGTCGCCTTTTAAGATCATGCATTAGGGGCAGCAGGTACGATTCTTACGCCCTACCTGCAGGGCCGACTCTATTTAGGCCTACATTTAATATTCATTATTTTTGACATGCCAATCTGTCTGTTGTAGTTTATGTCCAAATTTTTAAAACTGCCCCTTGAAGTTCCTTCCCCGAAATCGCTTTCATGTTTTATAAATGTTGGTGTGTTTAACACCGTGTATTCTGTTTTTTTGTTTGTTTGTTTGATTTATTAACGTCCTATTAACAGCTATGGTCATGTAAGGACGGCCATCCCACCTATATATTGACCATTTATCTGATGATCCATCTTGTGCTTGTTCTTTCCAAAATGAAACTATATCCCACTACTTTCTCGAATGCCCGTTATATGATCAAACATAGACGTTCCCTGTTCACCTCTATTAGTAATTATGCAAATCATATTGATACCAATATTTAGTTGTCGATGGGCCGTAAAAATCAAACAAACAGATACCAATATTCTACTCCAAGGCTGTCCTGACTGTGACGAAACTATAAACGGACAATTACTTCATGATGTTCACCTATATATTGGTAAATCAAGATGTTTTAATCTCTATATGATTTAAATTAGCCATTACATAAGCTTTTGAAATAAAACAAGGACATACTCATTCAGATCCCCCGCCAATGGAGATATCAAAGCTGAAGTAAGTTTGATTGTGGAGACTTATGTGTATGAAAAAAACCCGGAAAAAGGAAGTTGAGCTAAAGAAAGATGGAGTATAATATAAGTAGAGCGGGGCTGCAATTGTTGAATCAAGTATACAGCCTTGACATTTATATTAGACTATATATACAAAGATGGGTGGAGTTTTGCAAAGTAACATTTACCATTTACCATGATATTTTCGGCAAT
The DNA here is from genome assembly GCF_041381155.1 of Argopecten irradians. Lineage (NCBI taxonomy): Eukaryota > Metazoa > Mollusca > Bivalvia > Pectinida > Pectinidae > Argopecten > Argopecten irradians. Next base: position 39,026 of record NW_027188022.1, on the reverse strand, counting down.
GTTTCCATGGTAACGGAAAATAGCAAAAGGTACTACTAGACCATAAAAAGAATGTGTCTATGAAGTTTCGTGGAAATATCTATGCTGGTTTTAGAGTTTTGCTTCGGAAATGAACCTGCTACAAAAATATTATATCTTCAGCAATGTTTCTATGGTTACAGAAAATAGTACAAAAAGTGAAAACCTAAAAAAAGCAAAAGGCACTACTAGACCATAAGACTAATGTGCCTATGGAGTTCCGTGCATATATCTCAACCGGTTTTCCAGTTATGCTGCGGAAACAGACCTGGTACAAAAATATGATATTTTCAGCAATGTTTCCATGGTAACGGAACAAGTGCAAAAAATAAAAACCTAAAAATAGCAAAAGGCACTACTAGCCCATAAGAACAATGTGTCTATGAAGTTTCATGGAAATATCTCTGCTGGTTTTAGAGTTGTGCTCCGGAAACGATTCTTACACAAAAATCTGCCATATTCAGCAATGTTTCAATGGTTACAGAAAAAAAAAGTACAAAAAGTGAAAACACTTAAAATAGCAAAAGGCACTACTAGACCATAAGACCAATGTGTGTATGAAGTTTCATGGAAATATCTCTCTGGTTTTAGTTATGCTCCGGAAACGAACCTGGTAAAAAAATATGATATTTTCAGCAATGTTTCCATGGTTACGGAAAATATGCAAAAATGAAAACCTAAAAATAGCAAAAGGCACTACTAGACCTTAAGACCAATGTGTGTATGAAGTTTCGTGGAAATATCTCTACTGGTTTTAGAGTTATGCTCCGGAAACCATTCGTACGGACGGACGGGCCGAACCCATTTGTATATCCCCCGCCAACTTCGTTGGGCGGGGGATAAAAATGCATTGTTCACTATATAACATTTGAATAATATTGTATATATATTCTACTCTAATTATCCCCTGACAAAGATATATATTTGGAGTATTTTGTTGAGCATGGTTGTTTTGATACTGTTACTTTGTTTTCCTCTATATACAGATTTTATTAAAGTATATATACATGTACATTTTCAATAATTTTCAAAAAAAAATAACAGTGTTGAGAGCAATGACAAGTGAATATATATATACACATGGACTGTTGGTCATTGTCTGTCAATATCTGAGTAAGATGTGGTCTAATATAACATGTTCTTGTAATTAAATTATAACTGTATTTATATTATGTGTGATGTGTGAATGGAGTATGCAAAAGAGGTATCTACCTTTAATTGTTGTAAAATTTTCATTTCAAAACTTAAATATAATATCTATAATTGATGTAAGTTTAAACTATTACTTTTGCCACCATTGGAGAGAATTTATATAGGCTTTGCCTGTTCCATTTGACTTGAAACATCTTTGTCAATAAAATTTGTTGAAATGAAAAGAGAAAAGATACTATCCAAAATTAAGTCGCCTTTTATGTCTATACACACGATGGTCATTTAGCAGAAAAAGTCGGATTGTTGATTGCCTCACTCTCGAGTTGATGTGTTCCTGGAGAAAGGGTAAAGAGACAGCTGAATGGACATCCCGGCGTTGGTCTCTAGGTACTGTCGCAGTGTATGAAAAGCGTCAAGGGCCTGTGTCATAGATGTGTGGAGGTGTTGTCGTCACTGTCGTGGTCGTCCTCAACATCACTGTGGGCCTGCTCTTTCCTAGTTGTAATGATATCATCTATAATGGCGTGGGCTATGGCTGCAATTGGTACATCATTAGCTGTTGCTGTATTGGGGTTGGAAGTGAAACCTTAGTGTCTGAAACAGTTGGCTATGGTGATGTCGGTTACGTGGTTCCATGCTGTAGCCATGAGTCGGAGCGCATGGAGGAGGGTCATGAGGCGGAAAAACAGGCCAGTCTCCTCTGCACAGTAGATGTCCCTGCTGGCATAGTTTGTCATGATAGAATGGGTTGCTCATGCTTTCATGTCGTCGCTGTTGGTGTCGACCGAGTTCGATTTGCATCAAATACGCCTGAAAGAAATGTTATGTCACTAAAGCTCTTGTCTTTTGTAACTTTTAAACAAGAGGCCCGGGCCTGTATCGCTCACCTGGTTTTTAAGGTCACCTGAGACGAAGGCACTTGCCAACGTGTTTTGAGACAATAGAGTAACATTCCACGCCGATTATCAAGGCGAGTTTGATGCCGTACAGGTGTGCTGATTAAATGACCTTTGAAACCAAAACGATACTTTACGACACAAGACAAAGGCGATTAAAGTTATATACAAATAACATAGCCATAGGTGGTACGGTTATTGTACGGTAAACTAAACTACTTTTGAGAGCCGGATGGGGAGAGGTTACAGCCCTAGGATAAGAACAATTAAATAATAGCTAGATTGTCATTTAAATAATCAGCACACCTGTATGGCATCAAACTCGGTTTGATATCGGCATGGAATGTTAATTGTCTCAAAAGCCAGACACTCGCCAATACGGCTGATATGGGCCACGCGTAAGGATGGCAAAACAGTTACTCTAGTAAAGCAGTTGCCAAACGAGTGAAATGACAAAACTCGTTGGCAAGTGCTTTTTACTAAAGCAGTTGCCATGACAATCACCACAAATGTGTGTACAACTACAGTTTAGTAAAGCAGTTGCCATGTCGGCTGATATGGGTCATCGTAGACATTGGATATCCATGTCATCATGAGTGTTCCCCTGTTGGGCTCCGAGGTGGGTGGGGGCACAGCTAGCGAATTTTAATAAACTCTAAAAGATGGCTTCCAAAAACAAACAAAATGAACTACAACCAAAATCTCCACAAAAGGAATCAACCACAAATCAACAAACAAAAAGCGGTACAACAAACACATTCCCACAGTTTCTGGTCATGTCCTCTACCACAGCGGCAAGACCACTGCAGGTTTATCACCCTTAATATTGCGAAAGGGCATCAAAGGCATTGCCAGCGATGTCAAATCTGTTAAGCCTTTGGGATCGGGTGATCCCTTAATAGAGGTTTTCCGCAAGCAATAAGCGGAGAACCTCCTTAGAACCACCAGTTTTGCCGGCCTCACTGTGTGTGTAAAACCTCACTCATCATTGAATTGCAGCAAGGGGGTAATCAGGTGCCCAGCCTTGCGCAATGACAATGAGGCCGACATACTGTCATACTTCCAAGAGGAGTGCATTCCGGTCACGTACCTGAAAAGAATCATGACCAGAAAGAGTGGGAACTTGGTCCCAACACACACTTTTATATTGACGTTCGCAACACCAACGTTACCGCAGAGCGTAACTGTTGGTTACCAGCGTTATGCTGTTACCGTCTACATACCAAATCCCATTGTAAGGACGGCCTCCCATGTATGCGGTGTGTTGTGTATATGTTGTGCGAGATGCATGTTTTGGGAGTCTGAGGTATATTCATGTTGTGTCTTCTTGTATAGTGGAACTGTTGCCCTTTTTATAGTGCTATATCACTGGAGCATGCCGCCGAAGACACCCAGAAACACACCCCACCCCGGTCACATTATACTGACAACGGGCGAACCAGTAGTCCCACTCCCGTTATGCTGAGCGCTAAGCGGGAGCAGAAACTACCACTTTTATAGACTTTGGTGTGTCTCGGCCAGGGGATAGAACCCAGAGCCTTCCTCACAGGGGCGAGCGCTCAACTAAAGGCCAAAAGTGAGGTGGTGTCAAGGAAGACGTTCGGAAAAATGAAGTAATTTAGGAAGAAAGAAAAAATAAGATCCTAAATTTAGTCGCCTCTTACGATCATGCAATAGGGGCAGCAGGTACAATTCTAACGCCCTACCTGTGCAGGGAATGCCCAACATTAATTAAAAGTATTAATAAAAATTTATACCCATTCTATTAAAATCGAGATCGATGGGCCCTAACATCTGTTTATGAAATATGAGTTGTTACATTAACGAATAACAGAAAGGAGAAACCAGCAGCTAAAGCGTTCGCCCCTGTGAGGAAGGCTCTGGGTTCTGTCCCCTGGCCGAGACACACCAAAGTCTATAAAAGTGGTAGTTTCTGCTCCTGCTTAGCGTTCAGCACACAGGGAGTGGGACGACTGGTTCGCCCGTTGTCAGTATAATGTGACCGGGTGGGGTGTGTTGCTTGGTGTCTTCGGCGGCATGCTTCAGTGATATAGCACTATAAAAAGGGCAACAGTTCCACTATACAAGAAGACACAACACGAACATACCGCAGTCTCCCAGTACACTCACCTCGCACAACATACATACACGCAACACACGCGCATACATGGGAGGCCGTCCTTACATGACCATAGCTGTTAATAGGACGTTAATAAATCAAACAAACAAACAAAAAAGCTAAATTCAAAACAAAATTTAATTATATATACAATATTACACAGAGATGGTTTACAATATCTAGAGTAATTGGTGGTAGTACAAGAGTAATACGATGCTTTAAAGTGTTTACTTATCTGTATGCGAATGTCCTGGTATAATCCTTGATCCTTCCAGGTTTCAAATTAACAATAATCACAAATCCACAAGGAAATTGAATGTCCACCGATGATTTGTAAAGTTCCAGGCAATATGAATAAATCCACACCAAGTGTTGTAATAATCCACAGATGAAGTCACAATGGCTCTCCCAATAGAATCTTATATGGCGCTGTACAATTCTTGATATGTCTTATTACAGGTCTCATTACAATTCTGATTAGCCTTGGGCAGCTGGAGTATATATAGCTTAACCCTAATTCAAGAATATTGGAGAACCTTCTACTTCTAGAAATATCTAACTAAAAGCAGTAAACAAATAAACACACATAACTTTCTGGAAATAGATCATTCTAGATCTCTACTTAAAATAATCATGTTTACAAACATATTTGTTTATACATGATTATATTCTAGAAAGTTCTATAACCTAGATTAATGATATGACCTTTATAGGATGTATTGATAAAAAAAGCTATAGGAGTTATCTTCCTTATCTCATAACTACATATCAACTAGATTGTATTCTTGCAAAGTCAAACTCCACCTGAGAATTCTTTGGTTTTTGTTTTTCATTTACCCAATGAATGTCAAAGGGTTGTGGTCGGTGAAGACCAACACCGGCACAACTGTAGTGCAGAGATACACATCAAATTGGTTCAAGGCCAAAATCAACGCTAAACATTCTTTCTCAATGGTGGAATAATTTCTCTGGTGTTTGTAAAACTTTTTCGAGAAAATAAACAAATTGGATGGTCAATTTGTTCAGTACCTTCTTGCATCAAAACAGCACCAACACCTACATCACTGGCGTCAACAAACAGTTTAAACTGTTTATTAAAATCTGGAGCAGTCAGAACTGGTGAGTTTGATAGTATGGCTTTCAATTTCTCAAATGCAGACTTACATTCGTCTGACCAAACAAATTGACATTATTTTTCTTTAACAAAGCAGTAAGTGGAGCTGCTATAACAGAGAAATTTTGAAAAAATTTTCTGTAGTATCCAGCCATACCAAGAAACCTCATCAGCTCTCTCTTGCCTCCAGGAGCTGGAAAATCTATAATTGATTCTACTTTGGCCTGAACAGGTTTTAACCTGCCCCTGTGCCCTGCAGGTAGGGCGTTAGAATTGTACCTGCTGCCCTATTGCATGATCGTAAAAGGCGACTAAATTTAGGATCTTATCTTTTCTCGTCTTCCTAAATGACTTTATCTTTCCTAATGCCTCCCTTGGCACCGCCTCACTTTTGGCCTTGAGTTGAGCGTTCGCCCCTGTGAGGTAGGCTCTGGGTTCTGTCCCCTGGCCGAGACACACCAAAGTCTATAATAGTGGTTGTTAGATTACAGCTCCATGATTTTGGCACGCTAAGGAAGTACACGGGTAGTGGGAAGACTGGTTCGCCCGTATGTTCTGGTATAAAAGTGGAACAGGGAGGGGTGTGTTGATTGGTGTTTATCGGCGGCAAACTTGCTTCAGTGGTATAGACACTATAATAAAAGCGGCAATCATTGTTCACACTATACAAGTGGCAACACAAACATAATTATTACCGCAGTCCTCCCACAAAAACAGCGCAAACCTCCCACAACATACAGCGCAACACTCATCGCATACTTGGAGAGGCCAGTCCTTACATGTCCATCCAGCTGTTAACTAGGTCGTAATATAAATAACGCAACATAAACATAACCAAAGTCCTACAACAATGGCCCGTAAAAATTCAAACAGTTTGCATTGACAAAAATTCACATTTCAATAAGTTTACAGTCAATTTCATGGTAGTGAGTCTTTCGAAGAATTCACGAATCCCGCGTAGATGGTCTTCCCACATGTCGTGGTAGTTGATGACGTCATCAATTTATCCATCACAGCCTTCCAGGTCTGATATCACGCTGTTAAGAAGACGTTGAAATGTTGCCGGGGCATTCTTCATACCAAATGGCATAACTTTGTACTGGTACACAAACCTTGCGAGGTTACCAATGCGGACACTTCTTTAGCTCTTTCTGTCAATGGCACCTGCCAATATCCTTTCAACAGGTCAAACTTGCTTACGTACTTGACTTTGCCAACTTTGTCAATACACGAGTCAATCCTTGGAATTGGATAAGAGTCTGTTTTTTCTGACAGAGTTTACTTTTCTGAAGTCAGTACAGAACCGGTATGTCTTGTCTGGCTTTGGTACCAGAACACATGGAGAGCTCCATTCACTTTTGCTTGGTTCAATAATATCATTGTCCAACATGTATTGAATTTCTTTCTTTAAAGTGTTCACTTCTTTCAAAGGATTGACACACGGTAAGTGGATGTTGCTTGACAGGTGGCGCATCGCCTACATCCACGTCGTGATAGATAGCATCTGTTTTGCCTGGTGTATCCGGAAACAAATGTTTATACTCAAGTATCAAATCTTAAAGTTCATTGCGTTCCTTTTCCGATAGATGATATAGTTTTTTTGTCCAAGTTCGCGAGCACATCTGAGTTCCGTAACTTAAGACCACAGTCTAAACCTACATCTTATACACCACCATCTAAGTCTAATTTACAAATATCAGCTGTACTTTCACTTTGTGATGGTAAAGAGGCCAAAGTAGCAATATAGGTTGAGAGGTCTTGCTCTCTTCTCTATCTACATATTTCTTAAGCATATTAACATGACATAATTGAGTTTTTCTTGCGCCTCCCTGGACTTTGTATAATGTAGTTAACATCATCGACCTTCTTCTCAACAGCATAAGGTCCAAAATATCTAGCTTGCAAAGGCTGACCCGGTATTGGTAATAGAGCCAAAATTTTGTCACCTGGATCAAAACTTCTTGCACGGGCATCTTTATCATACCATGTTTTCATTTGGTTTGAGTAACGGCCAAATTTTCTTTTGCCAGTTCACATGCCCTTGTCAACCTTTGCTTAAAGTTAGACACAAACTCTAAGAGATTCACTTTAGAATCTTCGTCCAAAATTTTGTCTTTCAAAATTTTCAAAGGACCACGTACAGTATGTCCAAACACAAGTTCAAAGGGACTAAAGCCAAGAGATTCTTGTACAGATTCTCTAACGCAAAACAACAACATGTGTATACCTTCGTCCCAATCTCTTTTGTTTTCAAAACAATAAGATCTCATCATATTCTTCAATGTCTGATGAAAACGTTCTAAAGCACCCTGAGACTCTGGATGATAAGCACTAGACTTATACTGCTTGATCTGGAGCTGGTACATGACTTGTTGAAAATACCAGACATGAAATTCGAACCTTGGTCCGATTGGACAGCTTTTGGAAGACCAACCAGTGTAAAGAATTTAACCAAAGCCTTGACTATGTTAGGGGCTTTAATTATTTCTGAGTGGAATGGCTTCAGGAAAGCGTGTGGAAGCACACATAATAGTTAAAAGATACTCATTCCCCAGACTTAGTTTTGGGTAGAGGACCTACACAGTCTATAATGACTCTACTAAATGGTTCCCCAAATGCTGGAATGGGGTGCAAAGGTGCAACAGGGATTTTCTGATTAGGTTTCCCTACCACCTGACAAGTATGACAAGACCTACAAAAATCAGCCACATCCCGTTTCAACTTGGGCCAAAAGAAGTGATCTAAGATCCTGTTATAAGTCTTGGTCACACCTAAATGTCCTGCCATAGGTACGTCATGAGACAAACTAAAAATAATATCTTGCCTATACCTCGGTGGGACAAACTGTTTGATTGACAACCTTCCAGTCTTCCTCGGGAGACACATCAGGGGGGGCGCCACTTGCGCATCAACACACCTGACTGACGGAAGTAACAAACCGGGACTTTCTCAGCCTCTTCCTCACTCAAAGCCCGATTACACAATAAGGAGATTTCAGGATCTTTTTCCTGTTCTACTATAAGCTCCTCTCTAGACAAAGATGATTTGCTCATCATGTCAGACAAAGAAGTACCCTTGTTAGGAACAACTCCATCATTATCAAAGTCTACAGGATTGCTCAAAAGATCACACTTGCCCCCGATATCCTCTATATCATGAGCCAAGAAAGTGTCACCTAACCCTGGACTATAATGATCCTCAACTACTGCAACATCAGAAACCTTCTTACCCATTGAACGAGTTACAGCACAAGAAGGGAAAATACCAGGAAATTCCTGTTGAATAGTCTCAGCATCACCTGTTTTATCTGGAATACTGGACACTAAGGGATCTACCCTAACTTTCTCTCCAGCCAAGTCATTGCCTAAAATGAGCGACACGCCCTCTATGGGAAGTTCCGGTCTAACACCAATGGTGACAGGCCCAGTAACCAAGTCTGACTTTAAATAAACAGAATGGAGAGGCACATTAACAAAACCTAACTCTACACCTTGAAGCAAAACACTACTACCACATGAGGTCTCCTCAGACAAAGGCACTACGCCATCTAATATTAAAGAATGAGAAGCCCCAGTATCTCGCAAAATCTTCACAGGTTTCAAGTTGGTAATATCACTAGTAAGTGAAACAAAACCTTCAGAAATGAAGGGAGAGTACTTCTCCAAGACACTATCAGACTCTGAGCTCTTAATCTCAACAGACACTTTAGAATCTTCTACAATATCACTAAGTTTCTGACTAGGCTTTGACATAGCTAACACAGAAGGAACTGACTGTTTACGCCTTTGCTCCTTACGCTGGAGAGAATAACATTCAGACATAATATGTCCTACTTGCAGTAATTACAAACAGGACCAGAAGGAGACCCCACACCTGCCCTATGATCTGTTTCAGAATCAGACTTAGTCTTATCACCTAATTTTGGTTTGTCATTAGAAGGGCCACTAAAGGTTGGGTTCCTAGGCTGACCAAATTTACTAGTACCTGTGGTACTGTTTTTGTCTTGAGAACTGTTTTTAACAAATGAGCCTTTGTGGGTGAGAGCGTAATCATCAGCCATTGTAGCTGCTTCACTAAGTGTTTCAACTTTTCTCTCATCTAAATGAGTTTTTATGTTTGTGTGGACACAACGTTTAAACTTCTCTATCAATAAATAATTGCCTCAATTTACCGAAAATCCTCATCAATTTCTTTAGAATCACACCACCTATTAAATAATTGTTCTCTTTCTCTGGCAAATTCTACATGAGTTTGTTCATATCCCTCTTTCTCGAGTTTCGAAATTTCTGGCGGTAAGCCTCAGGAACTAACTCATAAGCTTTCAAAATAGCTTTCTTGACAACTTGGTAATTTGAAATATCATCAACAGATAAAGAAGAATAAATGTCGCTAGCTTTACCAATCAGGACACTCTGAAGAAGCATTGTAAGCTTATCTTCAGGCCATTTCATACTGTCAGCTATTTTCTCAAAATGCAGAAAATACTTGTCAACTTCTTTCTCTTGAAAAGGAGGAACTAACCTAATATTTTCTACTGACATCAAAACCTCTGTTTCCTTGTAAACCCCCTAAAAGCTAGATTACTTGAACCGTCTTGAGAAGCTAGTTCTAATTCTTTCATTCTAAGTTCTGTTTCAGCTTGAATTTTTTTGCTTCTCTAGCTCTGATCTCTCTCTTTTTCTTTTAATTCTTTCTCAATTTCTCTTTCTCTCATTTCTTTCTCTTTAACCTAATTTCCATTTTTGTCTTAGTTTCATTTTCATGTTCAGTTCCATTTGTCTAATTTGAATTTCTGAACTGACTGTTTCCTCTAGACTATCTAATGCACTAGAGCTCAAATTTGCCATTGTTCAACAAAATATCTTATAAATTACATTCCATAATTTCAGCTTTCCTCAAATTAGCTTTCGATAGTAAGGCCTAAATGTTTACCCAATAACAGTAAAATCCTTCTTACTAACTTGCAAAAAGAACTTCCAGGGTGGGCGCTATAACAAACTGTTCTACCTGCATAGTAGTCATATTTATCTAGCTGTTGGTTTCAAATGTAAACGTCAAAATTTTGTACACAAATTTTGAAAATTTTCTTAATTAATTTTTTCAAAAATAAGTTTTCAACAAACTGTTCGAATATCGTATCCCGGACGAGTCCACCAATTTCTTGTTTACATTCTAACGAATAACAGAAAGTGAGAAACCAGCAGCTAAATTCAAAAAACAAAATTTAAAATTTATATAATATCAATATTATACAGAGATGGTTTACAATATCTAGAGTATTTGGTGGGGTGGTGGTGGTACAAGAGTAATACGATGATTTAAAGTGTTACTTATCTGTATGCGAGATGTACAGAGAATAATCCATTGAATCCTTCCAGGTTTCAAATTAACAATAATCACAAAATCACAAGGAAATTGATTTGTCCACCCGATGATTTGTAAAAGTTCCAGGCAATATGAATAAATCCACACAAAGTGTTTTCTGTAATAATCCACAGATAAAGTCATAGCGCTGTACAATTCTTAGATATGTCTTATTACAGGTCTCATTACAATTCTGATTTCTGCCTTGGTCAGCAGCTGGAGTTTATATAAGTTTAACCCTAATTCAAGAATATTGGAGAACCCTATTTCATTAATTTGCCCCAAATTTAAATTGACGATACACTTAAAAGGTCACAACTCCATTTGACAACTGAATCATCATGACTACATCCTGTAAGGAGTCACGTTCTGGTGACCATTTTATCAGATCAAATGCATTTTCTACATCTAGCTACGTCAATTGAAAACAACATTTCTTTCCAGTAAAATGTACATGTTTAGCTTTGTTGTGCTCTTTGTGCGAGATGACTCCATTAAAGAAAATAATTCTGACTTTCAAACTATTTCGGTTCCTGAAATTCACTTCCAAAATTTCTGGAAACAGCAATTTGATTGGCCAATTTGAAAGATCACCAGAACGTGACCCATAATATGATGATATCAGATACTTCAATCATCAAACCGGATAAACAGTGATCATTATAAGTTGTCAGACCCACTTTGTGACTATTAAACGGGATTATAAGGATATGTATTTGAATCAGATTGAATGATTAATAGCTCAAATTTAAAGTTATATACTTACTAATGGTTTTTTGGCTGACCTGGCCGGAAGGGCCGGTGAGCTTATCTCATGGCGCGGCGTCCGTCGTCCGTCCGTCCGTCCGTCAACATTTCCTTTAAATCGCTACTAGTCATAGAGTTCTGCATGGAATGTAACCAAATTTGGCCACAAACATCCTTGGGGGAAGGGGAACAGAACTTGTATAAATTTTGGCTCTGATCCCCCGGGGACAGGAGGGGCGGGGCCCAATAGGGGAAATAGAGGTAAATCCTTTAAATCGCTACTAGTCATAGAGTTCTACATGAATTGTAACCAAATTTGGCCACAAACATCCTTGGGGGAAGGGGAACAGAACTTGTATAAATTTTGACCCTGGTCCCCTGGGGCAGGAGGGGCGGGGCCCAATAGGGGAAATAGAGGTAAATCCTTTAAATCGCTACTAGTCATAGAGTTCTGAATGGAATGTAACCAAATTTGGCCACAAGCATCCTTTGGGGAAGGGGAACAGAACTTGTATAATCTTTGGCTCTGACCCCCGGGGGCAGGAGGGGTGGGGCCCAATAGGGGAAATAGAGGTAAATCCTTTAAATCGCTACTAGTCATAGAGTTCTGCATGGATTTTAACCAAATTTGACCACAAACATCCTTGGGGGAAGGGGAACAGAACTTGTATAAATTTTGACTCTGGCCCCCCGAGGGCAGGACGGGTGGGGCCCAATAGGGGAAATAGAGGTAAATCCTATAAATCACTTCTTGTCCTAGAGTTTTGCTTGGATTGTGACCAAATTTGGCCATAAACATCCTTGGGGGAAGGGGAACAGAACTTGTATAAATTTTGGCTCTGACCCCCTTGGGGCAGGAGGGGTGGGGCCCAATAGGGGATTTAGAGGTTAATATTAAAATTCCTTCAGAAAAGAAACAATGAACCTGTATTCAGAACATTACTTGGCATTACAAACCAGGTGAGCGATACAGGCCCTCTGGGCCTCTTGTTTTCAGCACACATCGTAGCAGCATTTAAAAATGCTGAGTGGGACAAGCTGGTCCGGATCATGAACGAAAAGATCCGAAAAATGAAGAGGAAGATGGACGATGAATCCAATTATTATGTCACATGGCGAAAGGACTTGCCAAAAAAAGATGGCCATACTTTATTCTTTAAACAGAAGAGAGATTTTAAAATACATCATATATTAGATTTCAATACGACAATTTTTGTTGTTATTTTGACTAATTACAGACTTACGTGGATGACTGTTTTCAGCAAGGGTTTGACATGGATATGTGGTTTGTCACTGTTAACGGATGCATGGCACTTCACTGGTATACCATTGATATACCAGTGGTATTTCATTGTGATGTTGATGGTATATCTTCTTATCTACTGGAATGTTGTTCACTGGAATACCATTGGTATGCCACTGGAATACCATTGGAATTTCACTGGAATACCATTGGAATGCCGGCAGAATTTACCAGTGGCATACCAGTGGAATTCCATTGGCATACCAGTGGAATTACCAATGGCATACCAGTGGAATACCGGCAGATTTTACCACTGGAATGGAATATTTTTGTTTGTTTGTTTGTCCGAGTTTTACGGCCCATCGACAACTAAAGTCATTTAGGGCCAACTACACGTCATGCATTAATATCAGGGTAAGAAAAGGCAGGTAAGGACTAAAACACAGATTGTAAACGTTTATTTGATAAAAAAAGGTTTGCATGGGATAAAATAGTTTTGGCTAAAACACATTAGAAAACTCATGCACAAAGTTGATGAAACGATGAAATGTTGAGTTGATACGATGATATGATATGATGAGAAAACATTCATATTTTGTTTAAATACCGATTTCTTTGAGATATTTAAAAATACGATTATGTCTCACGGCATGAAACAAAGTGTTCATGTCGGAGACCTCGTAGTACTCGTATGTGCCTAAAATCAATACAGTGCAATAAAATATGTTCCACTGTGAGAGGAGAATCGCATGCATGGCATGTTGGAGGATCCTCCCCTTGTGTGTCCAGTTCGGAGCCGAGAGAGAACAACTTCCTCTCTGCGGTCTCTCCGACTGGACAGTTTAGGATTAAGTGTATGTTGAATTTTAAACAGTTTATTGTTTGTTTCGGTAGACCACCTTTGTTGCCAATGGTGTTTGATGGCTGACTGAATTGAAGGTTTGATGTCGGTGTATGGTAGTTTCAAATCTGTTTGTGCTAGGCGAAGAGCAGTCTTAGCTGCTTTATCAGCCTGTTCATTCCCCTTTATACCTACATGACTGGGAATCCAGAGATAAGTAATTTGAGTTTTAGAAGATAATCGAAATGTTCGGATTAAAAGATTTTGAATTAGAGTATTTCTAGGGGATCTTGATTTCAAAGCCTGAAGAACCGAAAGAGAGTCTGAACAGATGATTGCCTTTTCAATGCGAGGTTCTTCGATGTGGTCAAGAGCCAGACCGATAGCACAAGATTCCGCAGAGAAAATGGAGGCAACATCTGGAAGTCGGATAGAGGAACAGTGATTAGATGTACAGCATGCTGCCGCAACTTTATCACCATCTTTTGAGCCGTCAGTGTAGATCTTAACTTGATCAGGAAAAGTTCTGATGCACTCCCGAAAGGAGGATCTATGTTCTTCGGGTAATGCACTGGACTTTGCCCTCTCATGCAAAGATAAATTGATATCAGGTGTTTGAATGAGCCATGGTGATACATCCGATACGGTGTACTCGTCAATGGTGTCGAAATTTATATTTAGTTCCTGCAAAAACTTTGAAATTCTGATGCCAAATGTTGGTATGAGCTTTTGATTTTGTCTGAATATGTCTTGGTGTTGTGGATTAAATACAAGATCGAATGCGGGGTTTTTGGGATTTGATTTCAGTTGAGCAGAGTACTGTAAGGATAATTTCTTTCGTCGATCGTCTAGAGATGGCTCATAACTTCCACATGGAGACTCTTCACAGGTGTTGTTCGAAAAGCTCCAAGTGCCAGACGCAGTCCCTGATTCTGGATAGGGTCAAGCATCTTTTTTTGTTTGATTGATTAACGTCCTATTAACAGCTATGGTCATGTAAGGACGGCCTCCCATGTATGCGGTGTGTTGCGTGTATGTTGTGTGAGGTGAGTGTTTTGGGAGACTGCGGTATATTCATGTTGTGTCTTCTTGTATAGTGGAACTATTGCCCTTTTTATAGTGCTATATCACTGAAGCATGCCGCCGAAGACACCAAGCAACACACCCCACCCGGTCACATTATACTGACAACGGGCGAACCAGTCGTCCCACTCCCTGTAATGCTGAGCGCTAAGCAGGAGCAGAAACTACCACTTTTATAGACTTTGGTGTGTCTCGGCCAGGGGACAGAACCCAGAGCCTTCGTCACAGGGGCGAACGCTCATCTCAAGGCCAAAAGTGAGGCGGTGCCAAGGGAGGCATTAGGAAAGATAAAGTCAGTTAGAAAGAAGAGAAAAGATAAGATCCTAAATTTAGTCGCCTTTTACGATCATGCAATAGGGGCAGCAGGTACAATTCTAACGCCCTACCTGCAGGGCAGGTCAAGCATCTGTAGATAGGAGCTGCAAGCCGATCCATAGACAATCGAGCCGTAGTCAAGTTTTGATCTAATAAGTGATACGCAGAAGCATTTCACGGTCTGCACCCCAATCAGAATGGGACAGAACACGTAGA
This sequence comes from Argopecten irradians, assembly GCF_041381155.1. Classification (NCBI taxonomy): domain Eukaryota; kingdom Metazoa; phylum Mollusca; class Bivalvia; order Pectinida; family Pectinidae; genus Argopecten; species Argopecten irradians. The sequence continues at coordinate 23,918 of NW_027188022.1, read as the reverse complement.
ATGTTCAGCGCCTTCCAGCACTTATCCTTAAAGATGCTCCACCGCTGACAAATGGAATTTTTTCAATATTAAAAACAGGAGCAGACGATTTAGTATTTTTCTTCAGTTACAAAAGTTACTTACTTTACACCATTACCACCATTGAAAAGTTTGAGCATCTAATTTTACTTCAAGTTTAAAATATGAAAAATAATAAATTGCATCCAGAAAAAATCGCACCACTATGTCCTATATGAAATGAACTACTGAATGCGCATGTACCAAAGGCAAAATAAATTATTTTGTATTATTTTTTGTGTTAATTAGACTTTTATATACACGATTAAACACTAATTATTGTTCAAATGATGAATATCATTTTTGGTCTGTCGGCGGTGGAGCATCTTTAAGGTGTTTTATGTGTGGAACAAAGGACAGTTTCGAATCAAATATTAATCCAAGAAATTTAGTTTGTTCAACTACTGGAATTTTAATTCCATTGAGTGTGAGGTCAGGATCATTGTGTGGTTTTTGTTTTTGACAGAAGTGCATACAGACAGTTTTTGATCTTGAAAATCTAAAGCCATTTTCGTCAGCCCAATTTTGTCTAAACATTGTTGTAGTTGTCGTTCTATAGTGTGCATGTTTTTTCATCTGTAACATATCAAAAAATCATCCACAAATAGAGACCCTTCCGTAGATTGGCCAAGACATTTAGTTATGCTGTTAATTTTTAATTCCGTAGATTGGCCAAGACATTTAGTTATGCTGTTAATTTTTAATCCAAAAAGTGTGACGGACAGGATACCACCCTGGGGGACGCCCATCTCCTGTGTTTCTGTTTCTGAATAAGTTGAACCCGTTCGACAGCCTGTCAGATATGAAATTTGAAATAAACTTTGGCAAATTACCACGTATACCGATATCATGGAGATCGTTCATGATTCCATATTGCCAAGTTGTGTCGTCTTTTCAAGGTCAAAGAATACGGCCACAAGATGTTTTTTCTTGGCAAATGCTTCTCGTATAATTGTTTCTAGTCTAACTAAGTGGTCTACCGTTCCCCTGCGGTTTCTAAAGCCGCTTTGTAAAGGACTTAATATATTGTTTGATTCCAGGAACCAAACTAATCCAGTATTTATCATACGTTCTAGAGTTTTACAAATACAACTCGTCAATGGAATAGGACGATAGTTATTGGCATCAGTAGCATCTTTCCCGGGCTTCGGAAGGGGTATAATAGTAGATTCCTTCCAAGACTCGGGAATTTTGCCAGAAGAGTAAACTTGATTAAATATAGTTAAAAGACATTTTAGTGAAGAATCTGGTAATTGTTTTAAAAAACATATATGGAATTTCGTCTGGTCCAGCTGCCGAGTCCTTTTATTTCTCAAGGGACTCGAGCAATTCTGGTATCTCAAAAGGCCTATTCTAACTTTCACTATTTGGAGGTGACCGAGTGGGGTGTGTTGCTTGGTGTCTTCGGCGGCATGCTTCAGTGATATAGTACTATAAAAAGGGCAACAGTTCCACTATACAAGAAGACACAACACGAACATACCGCAGTCTCCCAGTACACTCACCTCGCACAACATACACGCAACACACCGCATACATGGGAGGCCGTCCTTGCATGACCATAGCTGTTAATAGGACGTTAATAAATCAAACAAACAAACAAACAAACTATTGGAGGATTTAAAATTAAGACGTCTCTTTTCCTTTTCTTTTTAAATTTTTTGAATTTTTTGGAATGATTTTTGAAGGATGAATTTTTAGCAAAATTTTTGGCAAAAGCGTCAGCTATTTCGGATTTTGAATAAAATATTCTATTTATATTAATGAGATGGGAGGATGGTATTGCTTTTCTTTTCCCACTGATTTTACCAATCATTTCCCAAACTTTCTTCGAAGATGTATTGGAATTAATTTTTGAGACATACTCTTTCCAAGTACTTTTCTTGTCGGATTTGATAGACCTTCGAGCTTTTGCTCACCAAATTTTAAAATTGTTATAGTTTGAGACGGTTGGCGAAGCCAAGTACCGCCTCAGAGCGGAATTTCTACCAGATCTATTGATAAATGAATCATCTGAGAGACGTAACTTTGTAGGTTTTGGCACGGATTTTGGTATGGTTTTTATAGCGATAGAAGTGAGCGCTTCTGTGAAAATTTTAATGGGGTCATCGAGGTTCAAAAATTTATCCTCGATGAGCTCCTCTGCGCACATGTTTTTAAATTGATCCCAGTCCGCCTTATGTAGATTCCAACGAGGAATAGGCTCCTCAAGTTTTTGTGACCCTATGTTTTTAAGTATAATTGGAAAGTGATCGCTCCCACAAAGATCGTCGTTGACCATCCAATCATAATCCAGAAGAATTGATGGATGGCACAACGATAGATCAATGTGGGTAAGCGAGCCAGAGGCAGGGTGTAAATATGTTGGGGCATTGGTGTTATAAAGACATAAGCTGTTTTTATTAATAAACTCTTCGATACGTCTACCTCTATCGTCAGTGCCTGGGGAGCCCCAGAGGCTATTATGACCGTTAAAGTCACCCATGATAATATATGACTCTGGTAGTTGTGATACGATATTACTCAGTTCATCACAACTAAATGCAGTATTTGGAGGTAAATTTATAGAACAGACTGTTATTTTTCGGTGAAGAGTTGCGCTTATAGCAACAGCTTGTAAGGTGGTATTTAGCTGAATGTGTCTGTGAGGGACGTTTTTATGCACAGCCACACCACCTGCTGCGCGGCCACCTGTTGTTGGAGTTTTTGTGTATAGTGTAAATTGTCTGAGATTGATGGTGTCTTTCAGCATTAATTCTTGAAGGCAGAATATGGATGTTTTTTTTTATTTGTATAAGATGTTTTAATTCTTCTATGTTCCCTTTAAATCCGCGTATGTTCCATTGTATGATAGTGTTTGTCTCTATGTTGGTACCTGAGGGTAGTTTGTAGGATCGAAAGGACAACTTGAAGTAGGTTGTTTGGTGGCGATAAATGAGTTGTCACCAAACTCGATGTTGTCCGATAGGATAGGGTCATCTGATCCCTTACTGGGTTTGTTGTTTAGTGCAGGGAGCCTAGCCAGTTTTACCTTGGTGGTTTTGGTCTGGCGTTGCTCCTGCGGTGGTGTATTTGCTGGACGCTTGGCTTTATCAGAAAGTTTTTTTAACGTCAATAGACGGTGAAGATATAGCACGTCTATGACGAGCGGCGGTAACTTTTTTTCTGATGTTCGGTGTTTGAATTTGGTGTTGAGTAAGTCCTGGAGACGCCGGTCGAATTAGCGTGCCCGACTTGAACCTGTTGGGGTCCCTCATGATTACTTTGCAGGCCTTAGCATCAGCCATATCTGGGACATCATTGTCCCAGTTAGGCTTGTCAGCCAAGGCCTGGACCGACGCATGTTTGACGGTGACACTGTCAACAGGCGTCTTTGCGCGAGTGATCTGAGCATAGGTTGCCACATTCAGGTCTGAACACTCGACTATCCTCCTAGCTTCGGGGAAAGAGACACCTCGGGTATATTTGACCCGTAATATCTCCCTCTCCCGAGTCCAGACAGGACAGGTGCGAGCAGACGCAGCATGGTCATCCCCGCAATTGACGCAGTGACGGTTGACAATGTCACATTTTTCTTTTTCGTCGTGACCTTTACTAATTGCTGTCATGATGGCCGTACCTCTGGCAGTTACGGCACCTCAATGGATTTGGTATGTAGATGGTAACCAACAGTTACGTTCTGTGGTAACGTTGGTGTTGCGAACGTCAATATAAACGTGTGTGTTGGGACCAAGTTCCCACTCTTTCTGGTCATCTTTTGGAAGTATGACAGTATGTCGGCCTTATTGTCATTGCGCATGGCTGGGCACCTGATTACCCTCTTGCTGCAATTCAATGATGAGTGTGGTTTTACACACAGTAAGGCCGGACATGACCAGAAACTGTGGGAATGTGTTTGTTGTACCGCTTTTTGTTTGTTGATTTGTGGTTGATTTCTTTTGGGGAGATTTTGGTTATAGTTCATTTTGTTTGTTTTTGGAAGCCATCTTTTAGAGTTTATTACGCTTGCTGTGCATCCACCTCGGAGCCCAACAGGGGGACACTCATGATGACATGGATATCCAATGTCCAAGTGTCAGGGATACACAGGTAGTCCTGCTCCTGCGGTGGTAATCGGAAGAATATTGGAACGAACATAATTCAAATCAAGCTTGCGACAGCACGCTCGCAGATTAATAATAAATATTATGTTCGGTGTACGTACACCCTGGAGACAAGATCGATCAGATTCCCGAAGACAATCCAATTATTAAACTCACGATTGATGTTAGGCTTGTCAGCCAAGGCCTGGACCGACGCATGTTTGACGGTGACACTGTCAACAGGCGTCTTTGCGCGAGTGATCTGAGCATAGGTTGCCACATTCAGGTCTGAACACTCGACTATCCTCCTAGCTTCGGGGAAAGAGACACCTCGGGTATATTTGACCCGTAATATCTCCCTCTCCCGAGTCCAGACAGGACAGGTGCGAGCAGACGCAGCATGGTCATCCCCGCAATTGACGCAGTGACGGTTGACAATGTCACATTTTTCTTTTTCGTCGTGACCTTTACTAATTGCTGTCATGATGGCCGTACCTCTGGCAGTTACGGCACCTCAATGGATTTGGTATGTAGATGGTAACCAACAGTTACGTTCTGTGGTAACGTTGGTGTTGCGAACGTCAATATAAACGTGTGTGTTGGGACCAAGTTCCCACTCTTTCTGGTCATCTTTTGGATCCCCCCCCAACGGATTGTATGACAGTATGTCGGCCTTATTGTCATTGCGCATGGCTGGGCACATGATTACCCTCTTGCTGCACCTTTCAATGATGAGTGTGGTTTTACAACACAGTAAGGGCCGGACATGACCAGAACTGTGGGAATGTGTTTGTTGTATCCGCTTTTTGTCTTGTTGATTTGTGGTTGATTTCTTTTGGGGGATTTTGGTTAATAGTTCATTTTGTTTGTTTTTTGGAAGCCATCTTTTTAGAGTTTATTACGCTTGCTGTGCATTCCACTCGGAGCCCAACAGGGGGGGACACTCATGATGACATGGATATCCAATGTCCAAGTGTCAGGGATACACAGGTAGTATAATCGGAAGAATATTTTGAACGAACATAATTCAAATCTAAGCTTGCGACAGCACGCTCGCAAGATTAATAATAAATATTAGTCCGGTGTACGTAACACCCACAAGAACGATCAAGATTCAAGACAATCAAATTAAACTCACGATTGATTACAGGCAAAATATCAGGTCTCTAGACCCCTCCTAGTTATTCTCAAGAAGTTGTTTAAAAACTGTTTAAGCCTATTTGACCCCTGTGACCTTCAAATGAAGATCAAGGTCATTGATTTGAACTTGATAGCCCTTCATCCAAGCATGTCACAGGCCCAATATCAGGTCTCTAGGCCTCTTAGTTATTCAAAAGAAGTTGTTTAAAAGATTTTTAGCCAATTTGACCCCTGTGACCTTAAATGAAGGTCACGGTCATTTACTAGAGCCCTTCATCCCATCATGCTTTCTTGGTCTTGAGAAGAAGTCGTTTAAAGATTTTAGCCTATTTGATCCCTGTGACCTTGAATGAAGATAAAGGTCATTAATTTGAACAAACTTGGTAGCCTTTCATCCCAGCATGCTGCAGCCCCAATATCGGTACTCTGGGCCTTCTGGTTCTTGAGAAGAAGTTGTTTAAAGATTTTAGCCTTTTTGACCCCTGTGACCTTGAATGAAGATCAAGTTCATTCATTTACACAAATTTAATAGCCCTACATCCAAGCATGTTACGGGCCATATATCAGGTCTCTATGCCTCTTAGTTATTCACAAGAAGTTGTTTAAAGGATTTTTTAGCCTATTTGACCCATGTGACCTTAAAATGAAGGTCAAGGTCATTCACTTGAACAAACTTGGTAGCCCTTCATCCCAGCATGCTACAGGCTAAATATCGGTACCCTGGGCCTTTCGGTTATTTAGAAGAAGTCGTTTGAATGAAAAGTTTACGCACGGCGGACGGCGGGTCCTTCCCTAATCCTAATGATGTTTCACACCAAATATGGATGAAATCAACCCAAGGATGAAGGAGAAGTAGGATTTTAAAGTTTAAAATAAGAAAATTTGCCCTTTTGGGGCCCCACCCCTCAGCCCCTAGGGGTTGGACCAAGCTCATTTATATAAAAAATGATTGCCCTTCCCCAATGATGTTTCACACCAAATATGGATGTAATCCACTCTAGGGTTAAGGAGGGGTAGGCTTTTGTATAAATAGTTTTACGCACGACGCACGCGACGGACAAAACACGATGTTAACCTCGCACAACATACACACAACACACCGTATACATGGGAGGCCGTCCTTACTTGACCATGGCTGTTAATAGGACGTTAATTAATCAAACAAACAAACCAATAGTGATGTACTGATGATCAGTGTCAATAAACAACGGGGACGAAATTGGATGTCTGGAAGTACATCAGATTCCACAAAGATGAAAATGAACCTACGACAAAAAATGTGTAAATTATGCCGAAAATCCTAAAACATACCGGTTTCGTTAAAGACCATCAAATCCCTAAAATAAATAAATCATCAAACTGGTTTCACAGCGAAAATTAGTTGTAATAGATCTAGTAGTGATTTTAATTATTGAAATTATTTAATGATTATTAAATTATTTTCCGAATTTTTATCACAATATCTGACGAAAGACATATGAAAACTCACTCACTTTGAATGCTTGCTAAACAGTCAAGTTCCCATGAATGAGAGGGCAATTCACTTGTACTCGTTCTTTTGATATATATGTATAATTCATGTTTCTTTTTCAGGTAATACAATAAATTTCCGTGTTCATATGGAACACGGCATGCTCTTCCAAGATCAGGGTTGCTCAATACATCCAAAGATACCACAAAACCTTCAGTACAAACAACATTGTCATTCAAAAAAGATGGCAGTACTTCCAGGGGCAATGCTAGTCTTTATATGGGCATTTAAGTAATGAAAGAAAATCAAAGATCACCGATACCCTGCAGAAGATTAAAGTTGGGAGGATGCTTCCAGTGAGCCTGGTGGGGAATGAATATTTTGTTTCAGTTGTAAAAGAAGTAGATCACACAATGTTGCATATCATTTACTTAAGTATCAAGAAAAAATCTACAAAAACTAATTTTGAATTACAGAATCCATATATAAAAGCCATCACATTGCTAATGTTAAGTGCGAGTGCCAATAATTATTAGTATTGAAGATGCTCCGCTGCCGACGGACCATAAACGATACTCATTATTTGAACTATAATTGGTGTTTTAATCGTGCATATGCATGTCTAATTAACACAAAAAAATTATACGAAAAGATTTATTTTGCTTTTGGTGCATGCGCAATCAGTACTTCATTCCATATAGGATATAGTGCCACAGAATTTTTTCGGGATGCAAAAATTTTTTGATATTTTTATGTTAGTTTGTTTGTTTGTGTTTTACAACTAAGGTCATTTTTGTTTGTTTGTGTTTTACAACTAAGGTCATTTTTAGGGCCAAACTACAAGTCATGCATTAATATCAGGATAAAAGATCAGGGTAGGTAAAAAGGCAAGTAAGGATTAAAACCACAGATTGTAAAGGAAACGTTATTATCGAGTTATGATAAAAAAAGGTGGTTGCATGGGGCATAAAAAGAGGTAGTTTTGGCTAGCAAACACACGAGGAAAACTCATGCACAATGTTTGATGAAAACGATGAAATGTTGAGTTGATACGATGAAATGATGAGAAAACGTTCATATTTATCTGAAATACCGATTTCTTTGAGATAATTAAAAATACGATTATGTCTCACGACATTGAACATGTTGGAGTGAAATTTCAATGGTGGTAATGGTGTAAAGAAAGAAACTTTTGTAACGAAATAACAAGAGGGCCCAGAGAGCCTGTATCGCTCACCTGGTTTGTAATTCCAGGTAATGTTCTGAATACAGGTTCATTGTTTCTTTTCTGAAGGAATTTGAATATTTACCTATAATTCCCCTATTGGGTCCCACCCCTCCTGCCCTCAGGGGGTCAGAGCCAAAAGGATGCTGGTTACAATCAATGCAGAACTCTAGGTCTAGTAGCAATTTAAAGGAAATGTTGACGGACGGACGCCGCGCTATGACATAACCTCACCGGCCATTCAAGCCAGGTGAGCTAAAATACTAAATCGCCTGCTCCTGTATTTGATAGAGAACAAATACCGTTTGTCAGCTTTGGAGCATCTTTAATAATTAGGGTGTATGCCATATGGGCAAGGTTGGTTACAATTAGATTCTGATTCTAATAATAAGTGCCCGGTAGATATGCAGAAGCATTTCACGGTTTGCCTTCCAATCAGAATGGGAAAGAACATGTAAAAAATGTTCAGTGCCTTCGAGTACTTATCCTTCTGATGTTTGATATGCGAGACAAAGGACACTTTATAATCATATATTAGTAAATGACAAGGAAACTTACGTGAAACACCACAATATTACCAAGGAGAAATATATAGTGTTATTAACATAAATGAGTCAGCCGAGTAGCGAGGAAGGCATTAGAGAAGTACTCTGTGACAGAGGTTCAGTCGCATAACCACGAGAAGGCTACACGGAACCAAACAGTCAGTCCACTTTGGTTGCAACACAGGATGGGAAGGATTACTGCCTCAAAGGCCCATAATGTATTAACCAGAATAGACACAACATCTCCAGACAATCTCACCAAGAGAGTCATGGGATGATGGGGTATTGAGCATGAGGATGAATGCAGACTCGCTTATACCAGGCATTGCGTAAACTAGCATATTCAATTCCAATGTGAAGAGGCAGAATTTAATGTAAACCCAAAGTATCCCTTTCTAAGAGCCAGTCCTGATGGGATTGTCAATTGCCAGTGCTGTGGGAAAGGAACTCTATAAATAAAATGTCCCTACAAATACCGAAACGACACAGTATGCAGCTGTAACGGACTTTTGTTTGGATGCTGACTTGCACCTAAAGAAATCACATCGATATTATACAATTTTAGATAGCTGTTTGTGGGTTCAGATATTGTGACTTTGTGGTATACACCAAATGTAAGCCTTCTCCTTGCATGGTGATACAAAGTGATCAGAAGATGTGAACTGTTCATAGAGAACAACGTAAAGCGTCAACTGTTGACTCGTGAGGTTCTGAAATTAAATATGAATGTTAATTGAATGTATTCATAACAACAATGCATTGTTTAACCAATCACAGATAAAACAAGAGGTCCAATGGCCTTAACAGTCATCTGACTACCTTGGCAATACTATATCAATTAGATATAGTGTCATGGTAGCCATCTTCGATTTCGGATCAACCAGAGATGTAACAATGTCGGGACCATGTCAGGATCATTTCATTCATGTTTCAGCCAAATAGTACCGATAAAACTTGAAAAGAAGTTCAAAATGTGTTTTCAAGATGGCAGCCATCTTGGATTTTTTATCAACACGAAAAATAACAACACTTTGTCGGGGCAATGTCAAGATCATTTCATGCAACTTGAAAAGAAGTTCAAAATGTGTTTTCAAGGTGGCGGCTGTGGCTGTTACGACTGGTTCACCCGTTGTCAGTATAATGTGACCGGGTGGGGTGTGTTGCTTGGTGTCTTCGGCGGCATGCTTCAGTGATATAGCACTATAAAAAGGGCAACAGTTCAACTATACAAGAAGACACAACATGAATATACCGCAGTCTCCCAAAACACACACCTCGCATAACATACACGCAACACATCGCATACATGGGAGGCCGTCCTTACATGACCATAGCTGTTAATAGGACGTTAATTAATCAAACAAACAAACAAACAAACATGGCAACATTACATACGACTTGCCAGCTAGAATGAGCAGAAAGTTTCTTGTGCACATTAAGAACATTATGTTCCTTTCAATTATTGAATGTACAATTAGTGTTAAAACAGCAACTGTAAACACGACTGTATCATTCCTCAGCATTCTCGTCAAGAGTCGTCTACTCGTATAAGATCATGTTTATGACAGGCTAAACAATTACCTGTAGAACATAACCACATTGTGAAAGTAAAAGTTTTTTTGTTTGTTTAATTAACGTCCTATTAACAGCTACGGTCATGTTAGGACGGCATCCCATGTATGCTGTGCTTGCGTATATGTTGTGCAAGGTGCGTGTTTAGGGAGACTGCAGTATATTCATGTTGTGTCTTCTTGTATAGTGGAATTGTTGCCCTTTTTATAGTGCTATATCACTGAAGCATGCCGCCAAAGACACCAAGCAATACACCCCACCCGGTCACATTATACTCAACATATGGGGATGCCCTCCTCGTGGCATCGGATCAGTTGTGTTTGCTCCTTGAGAAATTCCTTCGCTGGCGACCAGTCAGCGAAGCGAAAAACTACTTTCTGACAAGCAGTGGACGGTCCATAACCAGTTCCACTGTGTGTCAGGATCTAGAAAGAATGTTTTGGCTGGTCGGCTGGAAGAAGCAAGTGTCGGCGATACGTCTGCGGCAGTTTTCGGCAACTTTGGTAAAGTATCTATCTTCATGGATATTCCCTCATGAATTCCAATCTTATTTTGAATTTCCTTTATTGTGTTATTCCCGTTAAATTTTATTTCAACTAGGCTCGTCTAACATAAAACTGGGCCTAGATGCAGTAGCACTCCTCGATATTGAGACGTGAAAGTGAAAAACTGTTACAGTCCACTTTTACTGTTTGCTGTTAAGATTTGGTATTAATGAATAGAGATATTTCCAAAACTGCCACTTTCACCATTACCATAAAATAGGTCAACACTGTGACGTTTACCGGGTCCGATCCAGTCACAATTAACTGATGATCTATAGTGTCTATATTATGTACTGTTCCTATCAAATTACTCAGTGCAAATATATACAAATAATACACAGCTGATCTAGCTGTGATTCTATCTATCCCTAAATATTATGATTTACAATATCAATCCTACTGATCACTCAGTGCCTCTGAGTGATCATGATAACTTAACTTCAAAATATACAAACAGCATAAATCATACAGATCAGAATAATTATTAAATGATTAGCAACAACTACTGAATTATCTATAAGCCTATGCGAGTAGTCTCCCCTACCTCGGGTGATTCGATAATCCCTACTCGTACATATATAACCAGACTACGATAAAATCAATGTTATATTATCTATTAAGAACCTTTCCCTAAGGCCTAACACTACCGAGCTACCGAGTACTCAAAATCACTGTGCACTCACAGTACTCACTGCTACTGAGCACTCACGTTTACCGAGCACTCTCAGAGTAATCACTCCAGCAATGATTCACACACAATCATTACATATTACCGAGTACTCACAGAGTAATCACTAGTACTCTCAATGATTCATGTAAACGTAATCATTCAACGAGCAATCCCAAGGCTCAGTTTACAACTTACTCTCCAGAGTATATAACGCGGAGGAGGAAAGCCTTATTCAGGCACGTCAATCTCCGATCTCAACTCTACCGTAAGTTATTATCAACTGACGTATATAGGCAAGCCTTGTTCAGGCACATCTATATTTACCTTGTATTTACTTAGGTGCTTTCACTTCAGCAGCTCGTCCAACACTAAGAAAAAATCTCGTTGAAAACCGCGGCTTTATATACTGCCGGGCAACGACATTAGCGCCATCTATTTACAATAATCCTAGGCTCTAGAACGCTTAACTCACATATAGCTTAACATTACAAGCGTCTACTTGACGGCGAAACTAACAGACAAAATAGAGCAGACAGCGATTCCGGATAGCATGGTAATACAACCGTATTTCATCACACTACCCACGCCTCCGAGCAACACGTGTCCTCACGTGCCATTACAGATAACTATAAGATACAAAATAGATTAAAGATAAAGGATTTATTGGTGGTTGTGACAAAGAAAACGATCAATTTGTCGCGGGTAATCAGTAGGACCTATCCAGTGCCTCTGCCCCAAAGAATTCGCAATACTCCACCAGCTCGACATCTCGGCCGTTGTCCGAGTATCTGGTGGTCTTCGTAACAGTTTTTCTGTTCACAGGCTGCTGTCTTAGCTCTGGTTCATAGGGATCAGTCTGTGTTGATGCATCCGCTCTTTCAAAATTGGTCTGTGTAGGGATGGAACTACGTAGCTTCTTCGAAACAACTGGCATCGGAACCATATTGATCGGATCCTTAGGGTCCACCCTTCTCTTTGGTGCCATGACAGGAATCGGCCTCGTAGGTTTTCTTATTGCACGTCCTGCCAAGAGGCAGTCATCCTCGGAGGATGAATCATCATGCACAACGGATGAATCTGAAACTTCCCCGAGAAGATCACCAGGGTCTTGTCCCTTCCAGCTCTCCACATCGGTCTCTGGTGAGTGAGCTTTGCTAAGTGCGCCTGAAGTAGAAGGTTGAGCCTTCGGAGAGTTCTTAGAAGATAATGCAGTATTCAGACTCTTTCCAGCAGCTTTCGGAACATCTACTGTCGCATCATGGCGCTTCTGGTGCCTGGTCATATTAGTAGGTCTAAAAGTTTTGTAACTGCACTTGGGACAGGACAAGGTCTTTTTCTCCATAGTTTCAATTCCACATTTCAGAATATGTTCTTTCATATCGTCGATGTTTGCCGTCCTAAATGTACACATGGGGCATTTCTTTACCGGGGTTGTCTTGGTTTTCGCCATCTCGGATATCTGTAACAAGAAAGAGCCCTCAGTTACTTAACAGCATTAACATTTTAATAACGCGAAGTATAATCAGAATGCCACTTCGGTTTATGTCGCGTTCGCCTTGGGATTGCCCTGTCAGATTCACACTCATTCTCAACACATATGAGTTTCTTTTCTGATTCACTGACATTTTCTTGCTCATCACTCTCAGGCAAACTAGATTCAAAACATGACTCATCAACTTGAACTTGCACATCCTTGCGCTCAAAAGCTTCTGCTTTGCTCTCACCACGCAATACCTGAGGATGTTTCAATCTCATTCTATCAGCATGGATTACTTTAGGTTTCCCCTTGTACCCACATGAGACTCTGTAAGTCACATCTGTCAATCTAGCAAGTACCCTGAATGGTCCTCGCCAACGACTTGCTAACTTGTGCGTGGTGCCAGCTGGAATATTCGGGAAAAAGACATACACAGAATCACCGGACTCAAATTTGGTCCAAGACAGCTTCTGGTCATGATAACGCTTCTGTCGGAGCATCGCACCTTTTGAGTGTTTCCTTACTAACTCATGTGCAGTTTCCATTTTCTCTTTCAATTGCCAAGCCCACTGATTCTGGGGAATCGCTCTGATGTTCCTAGGCATTTCATACTGTATGTCTAATGGAGTACTCGTTTCCCTTCCTAGCATCATGGCGTTCGGAGAGCTTCCTGTTGTCTCATGCTCTGTGGAGCGATAGGCCATCATCACATATGGCAGGTGTTCGTCCCAATCCGTTTGATGGGTATCCACAAACGCACTCAGCATGGTTACGAGGGTTTTGTTGAATCTTTCAACCATGCCATCTGATTTTGGATGGTAGGGAGTGGTATGCGTCTTGTTGATCTGTAGCAATTTACACATCTCCCGGAACAACGCGCTCTCAAACTGAGATCCTTGATCTGAGTGAATGGCATAAGGAACACCAAACCTAGCAATCACTTCTTCAACGAGAATCCTGGCCACTGTCTGGGCTTCCATGTTCGGCATTGCAAAGCTTTCCGTCCACTTTGTGTAGTAGTCTGATATAACTAGTATATGCCGATTGCCCTGTTGTGTGAGGGGGAGTTCACACAAGATATCGATTGCAATTCTTTCCATGGGGAACCCTGACTCCACCATTTGCATAGGAGCTCGTTTAGTTTTACTTGGATTCTTTCTTTTACTGTACTGCGGGCATCCTATTACGTATTGTTTTACGTCTGCCTGTAACCCTGGCCAATAGAAACTCTGTCGGATTTTTGCCAAAGTCTTCTTTATTCCCAGGTGTCCCGAACTCCGATTGTCATGACTGTGAGTCAGCACGGTTCGTCTTTCCGATGCAGGTACAATTGCCTGTAGATTTGCCTCTGAATGGGGATTTTTCCGATACAACATGTCCTCATGTATCACCAGGGATTCAAAATTGTGCCCATAGTGTTTTCACCACTATGCTCCGGTCACCAATTTCTTTGTACGGAGGTTTTTCTCTCCTCCTTTCACCCATTCAACCACTACTGCAATATCAGCATCATCTTCCTGCTTCTGCTGAAGAGATGGCTTCATTTCAATTTTGTGATCTTTTGAATCCACCATTGCTACGGGATTGCAGGCCTCAACATTTGCAGTTGTCTCTGATTTGTTCTCCCACATGGGGTCAAACCCGCATTGTCGACATGGTATCCGACTCAATGCATCGGCATTGCGGTGTTGAGTTCCCGGCCTGTGTTTGATATCCATGTTGTAGGAACTCAGAACCTGTAGCCATCGGGCCATTTGCCCTTCTGGTGTCTTAAAATTGAGCAGCCAGCGCAGAGAACTGTGATCCGTTCTCACTGTAAACTTCCTACCGTATAGGTAGTGTTTAAAATATTTCACGAAGTGTACGACTGCCAACAACTCTTTTCTTGTTACACAGTAACTTCGTTCCGCTTTCGTCAGCGTACGACCTGCATAAGCAACTGGTCTTTCATTTCCATCAATGTTCTGTGAAAGAACTGCACCGATAGCTTTGTCGCTTGCATCGGTGTCCAAGATGAAAGGCTGCTTAAAATCTGGGTGAGCCAGTATGGGGGCATTAATCAAGTGATTCTTCAGGGTAGTGAATGCCTCCTGACAGGCTTCAGTCCACTCAAATGCCCTGCCCTTCTCAGTCAGTCTGTGTAGACAGCTCGCAATCTGTGAGAAGTTTCTGACAAATCTTCTGTAATATCCGCAGAAACCCAAAAATGATCTCACTTCCTTGGTATTCTTTGGAATGGGCCACTGCTCTACAATTTTCACTTTGTCATCATCAGTGGCTATACCTTTCTCAGATATCACGTGTCCAAGGTAGACTACCTCCTTTCCAAATAGTTGGCATTTCCGGCTCTTTAATTTCAGCCCTGCAACAGAGAGTCTCTCAAACACAGTTTGTAGATTTAGTAGCATATCATCAAAATCTTTTCCTACCACAATCACACATCATCCAAATAGATGAGGCAGATCTGCCATTGAAGTCCGGCCAACACAGTCTCCATTAACCGTTCGAATGTAGCTGGGGCAGACGTCAATCCGAAGGGCATCACCTGGAATTCATATAATCCAGTTCGAGTCGAGAAGGCAGTTTTAGGACGATCTTCGCTTTCCAGTTCAACTTGCCAGTATCCTGCATTGAGGTCGAGTGTAGAAAACCACGTACACCCTGACAAGTGATCCAGCGCCTCATCAATGCGTGGCAATGGATATGCATCATGCACGCTCACAGCATTGAGTTGCCTGTAATCAACGCAAAATCTGAGACTTCCGTCCTTCTTGCGTACCAGAACAATACCAGAAGACCATGGGCTGGTAGACTTCTGGATTACTCCTCGATCGAGCATATCCTTAACTTGTCTATCTACTTCAGAACTCAGATGTGCTGGTACTCTTCTGAGAGGTTGTTTGATGGGTCGAGCATCACCTGTTTCTATCTTGTGTTTTATGACTGTAGTCCGTCCAAGATCACTGTCGGATGCTGCAAACAAGTTACTATATTTCAATAGTAAAGCCTTGACCTTGTTGCTCTGTTCTGAAGTCAGATGCTCTTTTGATCTCTCTAATAGTTGATCCAAATCTTCTCGGAGTTTTCCTGTTTGTGCATCACTAGAGGATTGCACTGTCTCCATCACAGTCGATACAGGACTAGCATGAGCAACATTGGTTCCTGGGTAAATGGTTTGTGGATCCTCCTGCAGGTTCATGAGCCTCATTGGAACAGTAGTCTCGCTACTCACCAAGGATCGGGCTACCAGAGCTTTATCATTCTTCAGAAAGGAGTTGGTACCTTCTATAATAAGTGATTCATCCATCATCTGTTTACCCACAGGAAAATTAACTTTTCCAGTAATGATCATTTCGCTCTTACCAGGAATGGTTATCTTCTCAGTAGCGACAACTCGAAAACATCCAAGTGTTCCCTCGTACTTTGTGTCAACAGGCATATCGTCTAGAACAAGCGATCCACGTTTCAGATCAATCAGACCATTTCTTGATCTCAAGAAGTCAAGGCCAAGGATTCCTTCATTGCTTATTTGTGCAACTACTGCCTCAAAGTAAACATCCCTGCAGCCTTCAGGTTTTATCATAAAACCTCCCTGACCAAGGACTTTGAGTTCACTTCCATTAGCTGCCAAGACATCCTTTTTAACTTCTCTCAGTTTTGGTCTCCGCTCTTGTGGAATTCTCTCATACACTTCTTGTGACAAGATTGTCACAGTAGCTCCGGTATCGACCAACAGCTTTACATTGGTATGCTAAACTTCTGCATTGATATACAGTCCAGCCTCCTGAGCAGCAGAGGATACTCCGATTCCGGCTGATTGTTTACTCCTGCGCCTTCTTGTTCTAGTCCTGACTGGATTAGCAGCTCCATTTGATTTCTTATCCGATTTCTTTTTGAGCTGAGGACAATCCCTACGAAAATGTCCTGTTTCATGACACTTAAAACAGCGTCGCTCAAAGTTCGAATCCTTCCCACTTTGTTTTTGCTGATCGGGCTGATTTTTCACTCCCGATTGTAACTGGCTGATATCTCCTTGCATCTTTTCCAACTTCTGTTGGATACTTCTCAACATGGATTCCATCCCAGACTTCTCAGTCTCTACTGGATGGTTGGCATCAGTACCCTCAGTACTTGTATTCCTCAAATAGGCATGACCATCATTTCCATGTTTCTCTGCTTTCTTATAAGCCTCCAACTCAACAGCCAGATGAATCGCATCTGTAAGGTTCTCAGGTCTCGCTTGTTTAATGCGAATACGCATATCCGAATCAGCTAGTGATTCTAGAAACTGTTGCTTGGCCAAAGTTTCTCTCACTCCACCTTCAACAGTTGGATAGGTTAAATTAACTAACCTACGAATAGCTTGACCCAGCTCTGGAAGTGTTTCATTAGCCCTCTGCCTCCTTTCCAACAACTGTACTCGATAAAGTTCAGTTTGATTTGGTGGGGCAAATCTTTGTTCAAGAGCTCTCACCAATGAGAAATAGTGATCTTGCTTCCTGGTAGGTAAATCACCAAGTATACCCTGAGCTTGTCCTCTCAAACTCACAGCAAGATATAGTCCCATCTCATACTCTGACCAGCGATTAATTCGAGCACATGTCTCAAAATGAGACAAATAATCCCTCCATGGTGTCGTGCCATCATATGTAGAGGCTTTTACTGACACATGCTTTACATTGGGTTTCCTACTCAATGATTGGTCCTCATAATCACTATCATCCAAATCAGCGATCGACTTTGGATTCGTTCTCCTCCGCTGAGGGGAATAATAGCTTGATACATCTTCTTTCTCGATAAATCGAGCTGTACCTCTTTGATTTCTGTCTCGATAAGTGATATTGTCTGCTCTATCATCATCAAATCGCGAGGAAAGGGTGTTCTCCGAGAATCTCACCTTAGGAGTGCTCTCCCCTTTACTTCGGACTCCAAAATTTCCTTCGTGTGATGATTTCTTCAGTCTTTGCTGACTAGCAGACTCTCGCAGGCTCTGATTCTGAACATCTAGTTGGCGTAACTGTTCCTGCATTTTCTCTATCTCCCTATCAATCTCATGAGATGAAATATCTTCAGGCGTGCTCATACTGCTATATAAATCAGCAATATCTGCCTTTACCTCAGAAGTTCTGCCATCTGCATACATAGATGTTATACCAGAATCTCTATAATGACTGCTCCCCTTCGACATCTGTAGTTTTGGTGTAGAGTGAAATCCCTGTCCACTATCCTCACCAAAATCCATCTCAGAATTTCACAACTGAGTGCGAGATGTCTCATCAGAAATCATATTCACAATAATATAACAGTTAAATCTAAAATCACATTTTATTTAAAACTGAGTAATCGAACAGCACAAAAATATAGACAAGATCACCACCGCTGCCACCAAATTATGTGACGTTTACCGGGTCCGATCCAGTCACAATTAACTGATGATCTATAGTGTCTATATTATGTACTGTTCCTATCAAATTACTCAGTGCAAATATATACAAATAATACACAGCTGATCTAGCTGTGATTCTATCTATCCCTAAATATTATGATTTACAATATCAATCCTACTGATCACTCAGTGCCTCTGAGTGATCATGATAACTTAACTTCAAAATATACAAACAGCATAAATCATACAGATCAGAATAATTATTAAATGATTAGCAACAACTACTGAATTATATATAAGCCTATGCGAGTAGTCTCCCCTACCTCGGGTGATTCGATAATCCCTACTCGTACATATATAACCAGACTACGATAAAATCAATGTTATATTATCTATTAAGAACCTTTCCCTAAGGCCTAACACTACCGAGCTACCGAGTACTCAAAATCACTGTGCACTCACAGTACTCACTGCTACTGAGCACTCACGTTTACCGAGCACTCTCAGAGTAATCACTCCAGCAATGATTCACACACAATCATTACATATTACCGAGTACTCACAGAGTAATCACTAGTACTCTCAATGATTCATGTAAACGTAATCATTCAACGAGCTTTCCCAAGGCTCAGTTTACAACTTACTCTCCAGAGTATATAACGCGGAGGAGGAAAGCCTTATTCAGGCACGTCAATCTCCGATCTCAACTCTACCGTAAGTTATTATCAACTGACGTATATAGGCAAGCCTTGTTCAGGCACATCTATATTTACCTTGTATTTACTTAGGTGCTTTCACTTCAGCAGCTCGTCCAACACTAAGAACAAGAGGCCCAGAGGGCCTGTATCGCTCACCTGGTTTGTTATGCCAAGTAATGATCTGAATACAGGTTCATTGTTTCTTTTCTGAAGGAATTTTAATATTAACCTCTAAATCCCCTATTGGGCCCTATTTATAGGATTTACCTCTATTTCCCGTATTGGGCCCCACCCGTCCTGCCCCCGGGGTGTCAGAGCAAAAATTTATAAAGTTCTGTTCCCCTTCTCCCAAGGATGTTTGTGGCCAAATTTGGTTACAATCCATGTAGAACTCTATGACAAGTAGCGATTTAAAGGATTTCCCCTATTGGGCCCCGCCCCTCCTGCCCCCGGGTGGTCAGAGCCAAAATTTATACAAGTTCTGTTTCCCTTCCCCAAAGGATGTTTGTGGCCAAATTTGGTTACAATTCATGTAGAACTCTATGACTAGTAGCGATTCAAAGGAATTACCTCTATTTTTACTATTAGGCCCCGCCCTTCCTGCCCCTGGGGGACCAGAGCCAAAATTTATACAAGTTCTGTTCCCCTTCCCCCAAGGATGTTTGTGGTTTACATTTGGTTACATTCCATTCAGAACTCTATGACTAGTAGCAATTTAAAGGATTTACCTCTATTTCCCTTATTGGGCCCCGCCCCTCCTGCCCCCGGGGGACCAGAACCAAAATTTATACAAGTTCTGTTCCCCTTCCCCCAAGGATGTCTGTGGCTAATTTTGGTTACAATCCATGCAGAACTCTAGGACAAATAGCGATTTAAAGGATTTAGCTCTATTATCCCTATTTGGCCCCGCCCCTCCAGCCCCCGTGGGGCCAGAGCCAAAATTTATACAAGTTCTGTTCCCCTTCCCC
Source organism: Argopecten irradians (assembly GCF_041381155.1). Lineage (NCBI taxonomy): Eukaryota > Metazoa > Mollusca > Bivalvia > Pectinida > Pectinidae > Argopecten > Argopecten irradians. Next base: position 4,082 of record NW_027188022.1, on the reverse strand, counting down.
TAAGGATGTTTGTGGCTAAATTTGGTTACATTCCATTCAGAACTCTATGACTAGTAGCGATTTAAAGAATTTACCTCTATTATCCCTATTTGGCCCTGCCCCTCCAGCCCCCGGGGGGCAAGAGCCAAAATTTATACAAGTTCTGTTCCCATTCCCCCAAGGATGTTTGTGGCTAATTTTGGTTACAATCCATGAAGAACTCTATGACAAGTAGCGATTTAAAGGATTTACCTCTATTTCCCCTATTGGGCCAAGCCTCTCCTGCCCCCGGGGGTTCAGAGCCAAAATTTATACAAGTTTTGTTTCCCTTCCCCCAAGGATGTTTGTGGCCAAATTTGGTTACAATTCATGTAGAACTCTATGACTAGTAGCGATTTAAAGGATTAACCTCTATTTCCCCTATTGGGCCCCGCCCCTCCTGCCCCCGGGGGACCAGAGTCAAAATTTATACAATTTCTGTTTCCCTTCCCCCAAGGATGACTGTGGCCAAATTTGGTTACATTCCATTCAAAACTCTATGACAAGTAGCGATTTAAAGAATTTACCTCTATTTCCCCTATTGGGCCCCGCCCCTCCAGCCCCCGGGGGGCCAGAGCCAAAATTTATACAGTTCTGTTTCCCTTCCCCAAAGGATGTTTGTGGCCAAATTTGGTTACATTCCATTCAGAACTCTATGACTAGTAGCGATTTAAAGAATTTACCTCTATTATCCCTATTGGGCCCCGCCCCTCCAGCCCCGGGGGCCAGAGCCAAAATTTATACAAGTTCTGTTTCCCCTCCCCCAAGGATGTTTGTGGCCAAATTTGGTTACAATTCGTGTAGAACTCTATGACAAGTAGCGATTTAAAGGATTTACCTCTATTTCCCCTATTGGGCCCCGCCCCTCCTGCCCCCCGGGGACCAGAGCCAAAATTTATAGAAGTTCTGTTTCCCTTCCCCCAAGGATGTTTGTAGCCAAATTTGGTTACATTCCATTCAAAACTCTATGACTAGTAGCGATTTAAAGAATTTACCTCTATTTCCCCTATTGGGCCCCGCCCCGCCCCTCCTGCCCCCGGGGGGTCAGAGCCAAAATTTATACAAGTTCTGTTCCCCCTCCATCAAGGATGTTTGTGGCCAAATTTGGTTACAATCCATGCAGAACTTTAGGACAAGTAGCGATTTATAGGATTTACCTCTATTTCCCCTATTGGGCCCCGCCCCTCCTGCCCCCGGGGGATCAGAGCCAAAATTTATACAAGTTCTGTTCCCCTTCCCCCAAGGATGTTTGTGGCCAAATTTGGTTACAATCCATGCAGAACTCTAGGACAAATAGCGATTTATAGGATTTACCTCTATTTCCCCTATTGGGCCCCGCCCGTCCTGCCCCCGGGGGGTCAGAGCCAAAATTTATACAAGCTCTGTTCCCCTTCCCCCAAGGATGTTTGTGGCCAAATTTAGTTACAATCCATGCAGAACTCTATGACTAGTAGCGATTTAAAGGAAATGTTGACGGACAGACGGACGACGGACGGACGGACGGACGGACGGACGGACGACGGACGCCGCGCCATGACATAAGCTCACCGGCCCTTCGGGCCAGGTGAGCTAAAAATCTCGTTGAAAACCGCGGCTTTATATACTGCCGGGCAACGACATTAGCGCCATCTATTTACAATAATCCTAGGCTCTAGAACGCTTAACTCACATATAGCTTAACATTACAAGCGTCTACTTGACGGCGAAACTAACAGACAAAATAGAGCAGACAGCGATTCCGGATAGCATGGTAATACAACCGTATTTCATCACAACACCACCTTTCTCTACGATAGATTAAATACGTAATGTCATAGCTAACCATATTTAGTGAAATGAACAGTAATATAAAAGGCTTTATTCGGAAACCTCCGCGATTGGTCCGTTATTTATTCCTAATATTTTCTTAATATATTGCTGCACCATGGTGACTTGTTTGTTTGTTTGTTTGATTCATTAACGTCCTATTAACAGCTATGGTCATGTAAGGACGGCCTCCCATGTTTGCGATGTAATGCGTGTATGTTGTGTGAGGTGCGTGTTTTGGGAGACTGTGGTATGTTCGTGTTGTGTCTTCTTGTATAGTGCTATATCACTGATGCATGCCGCCGAAGACACCAAGCAACACACACCACTCGGTCACATTATACTGACAACAGGCGAACCAGTCGTCCCACTCCCTGTATGCTGAGCGCCAAGCAGGAGCAGAAACTACCACTTTTATAGACTTTGGTGTGTTTCGACCAGGGGACAGAACCCAGAGCCTTCCTCACAGGGGGCGAACGCTCAACTCAAGGCCTAAAGTGAGGCGGTGCCAAGGGAGGCATTAGGAAAGATAAAGTCAGTTAGGAAGAAGAGAAAACATAATATCCTAAATTTAGTCGCCTTTTACGATCATGCAATAGGGGCAGCAGGTACAATTCTAACGCCCTTCCTGCAGGGCCCACCATGGTGATATTTTAGGACAGCAACATATACGATATTTTGTTTACGCACTTGACAGTTCATTTTGTGCAAACCTACTGTACCGTGCTTACTTGAATGCTGCAGTATGCCCAACGAAGAGAGGAGTATATCGTGTCAAATTAAGGTCAGCGTTAACAGGTGGTCATTTCGTCTCTAGTAACATTCGTTACATTACAGTATAGTGTTGTCTGTTATATTGATGTTCTGTCATACCGAAATATTAATTCTTCTTTCTGTTTGATTCATTCTCAACTTTGTTTCTGTAATGATATAACATTTATTATGAATTCCGGATATTTGGTCCGTTCCGGAACTATCTAACAGCCATATGCTTCGATAATTAGGCAACGCCAAAGCACATGGTCAGACCTACCTGATGGACGCCGCCATGCTGTAATTGTCTAGAGTTTAAGTTGGTTAATAAACCATTTACTGAGAATGAACTTGATTCATTGATTGTTACATGGTGTCAGAAGATGGAGCACAGGTTTGTTTGTTTGTTTGAGTTTTACGGCCCATCGACATCTAATGTCATTTAGGGCCAAACTACAAGTCATGCAATAATATCAGGATAAAAGATCAGGGTAAGAAAAGGCAAGTAAGGACTAAAACACAGATTGTAAACATTTATTTGATAAAAAAAGGTTTGCATGGGATAAAATAGTTTTTGCTAAACCACATGAGAAAACTCATCGATGAAATGTTGAGTTGATACGATGATATGATGAGAAAACGTTTGTACTGTTATCACAGTTAGAATGGTACATATAGCGTGCGGTATAGAGCAAGTCAGAGATTTGAGTGAGAGTTACTCCCCTTGAATCGACAGGTGGCGCTCTCTCCATGCCATTACAGTATGGCCGCCATATACGAAGAAGAAATGTGTGTGTAAACAAAACAATCAAAATTAGCTACCTTAGAAGTATCACCTATGTAAGTTTTTATTGGTATTGTGTAATATAAACACTTATAAAGAGAAATATATCTATCTGTAGAACTATCATTTCAGTTTAATGTAATAATTTCTGATGTGTAGACAATCGTTCGACGCCTCGTGGTATAACTTCTCCGACCACGTGGTTTACATAAAACTTCGTGACAACATAATAGTGTACTACATTGTATATCATTATAATAATTTACTGCATATCTACAGTTAATATGTTCATAATACTCAAATTTCTAGTATTATTTCTTTGTTTATCATTGCTGGAATTACCGTATTTGTCATAATATACTCAGTGTTTACGATATTGGTTTGTAACAAATTGTAAGAATACGTTTGTTTACTTCACAGCTTTTACGATGTCTTGATGGAATAAAGGCAAAATTAACCTGTCAAGCTTCGTTGACTTTCTGTCTAATCGACCAAACGCATCTGGAAAATTGTGGCAGAACAGTAAAAGATAGCACCTTCAACGGTAACTAATCATCCCGAATTGGCCGGACACATTAAAATCAAGATGGCCGACAGCAACACAAGAGTGAAAGAAGATGAGGATGCCAGAACAAGAACAATCAAAGTACTGAAAGTACTAAATGGCTCGGTCTCGATTATTGGAGGAATATATTTCTAAAGTCAACACTTTTTTTGGACA
>NW_027188021.1:0-51099 GCF_041381155.1 Argopecten irradians | reverse complement strand
CTCACTAGGTTTCCCAAAATATTCAGGTCTAAAAATGGATTGGTGACAAGAAATATAGTGAAGATATTTACTTTCCCGATTTAAATTTGCAATGGGGAAATAATTCTTTTCTACTTCTTGGAATACAAGAATTTCATGTAGATTTGCACCAAATTCCTAAATTAAACACTGACAAAAAACTTGTAAAGCTCAAGGCACTTACTAAGATATGGAACAAAAGAATTTTAAGACCAATAGGAAATATATAATATAATAAAATTAATACTCATACAGTTTAACCACCTTTTTTATATCCTTGCCAAATCGAGATGATGTCTTTATCAAAAATTGAATTTTGAGTTGTTACAATTATCTATGGAACAGCAAAATAGACATAATTAAAAGAGATATTATAACTAGAAACTATTCCAGATGGAGGACTAAAAATGATAATAAATCTTTCATTGATGCATTGAAACTTACTTGGATCCGTAGACTTTCCACAACAGAAAGCAAGTGGCAAATATTTTTTTTAGTTTATATGCTGATAAAGATAAACTGATGATTAATTGTGGGAACTGAATACATTTCCAGCTGTCAACAAAAATGTTTCAAATTTATTCTGGAAAAAAAAAGACGTCTTCTTGGCCTGAAGAAATTTAAATTCTCAAGAGTCTATTATTAATGGCCAGCCTGATGTTATATTAAAACTCCTATCTGGTATAACAATAAGATAAAGATAGGAAATAAGGCAGTTTTTTTTACAAAGAATGGTATCAAAAAGGGTATTATTATCATTAATGATATGATTAAAAATAATTCTTCTAATACACTATTCACTTACGAGGAATTTTACACAAAAAAATCAACATAATGAACAGACTTTCTTAAATTTCAAGCCATCACCACAGTAATAAGTAATTTACCTCACTCCAGATGTATCCAATACATTGCTAAGCTATCTATTACATACCTAAAAATTTACTAAATTTTTCTGAAGCATAAAAACGGTACTAAAGATTTTTGCAAGCTCTTAAATAAAAATGCTACAATCTCTAAACCGGGAAATCCAAATAGAATAATTTATTTAACTTTGATGATGATGTTTGGAGACAAATATATAACAATCCTTTTGGTGCAACTAAAACTCCAAACTACATTGGTGAGTCAACCAACACATTTTAACATCCAATTCTTTCTTGTCTAAAATTGGGCTTGCTGAAGAAACATTCATTTTTGGATTATTTAATCAACCAATACTACATAATTAGGGTAGACAATATGATTATTTTGGTATTAAAACAATACATATATAGCACAAGATGTTATCAAGAGAATTTATCAGTATGTGCCTTAACTAAACTTATAAAGGAAGCGTACTTCACTTCACTTCCCTCATCTCAGGATAACATTATATAATACATGTCAGGTTAATATTGTATATTAGACTGACTATGAATGAATATAAAAGTATGTATGAATCGATAGCAAGAGTGTGAATGTTTGAATGAAAAAAGAGTAATTATGATGTCATACTTAATTTTTTTATATATATGATTACTAGTAGCACAAACCTGGGAGATTGAAATAGATGATGAAAGAATGAGATGAATGATGTTTAATGTGTATTTCAAAATGATTATGTACAATGTGTTGTTTCTAAAAATATAAAAAATACAAAAAATATATAATGCAATGAAATTGACTTTAATAGCTCAAAACATGTAGTAGAGACATTCCCCCCCCCCCCCAATATTTCATTGTTCTATATTTTTAGCCCACCATCATCAGATGGTGGGCTATTCAAATCGCCTTTCGTCCGTGGTCCGTCGTCGTCCGTTTAACAATTCTTGTTACCGCTATTTCTCAGAAAGTACTGAAGGGATCTTTCTCAAATTTCATATGTCGGTTCCCTTAGGACCCTCGTTGTGCATATTGCATTTTGGGACCGATCGGTCAACAAGATGGCCGACAGGCGGCCATCTTTGATTTTGATAGTTAAAGTTTGTTACCGCTATTTCTCAAAAAGTGCTGAAGGGATCTTTCTCAAATTTCATATACAGGTTCCCCTAGGACCCTAGTTGTGCATATTACATTTTGGGACCGATCGATGAACAAGATGGCGGAGAGGCGGCCATCTTGGATTTTGATAGTTAAAGTTTGTTACCGCTATTTTCTCAAAAAGTACTAAAGGGATCTATCTCAAATTTCATATATAGGTTCCCCTAGGGCCCTAGTTGTGCATGTTGCATTTTGGTACCGATCGTTGAACAAGATGGCCGATAGGCAGTCATCTTGGATTTTGATAGTTAAAGTTTGTTACTGCTATTTCTCAAAAAGTACAGAAGGGATCTTTCTCAAATCTCATATGTCGGTTCCCCTAGGACCCTTGTTGTGCATATTGCATTTTGGGACCGACTGGTCAACAAGATGGCCGACAGGCAGCCATCTTGGATTTTAATGGTTAAAGTTTGCTACCACTATTTCTCAAAAAGTGCTAAAGGGATCTTTCTCAAATTTCATATACAGGTTCCCCTAGGACCCTAATTGTGCATATTGCATTTTGGGACCGATCGGAAACAAGATGACCGAACTGACGGCCATCTTGGATTTTGATAGTTAAAGTTTGTTATCAATATTTCTCAAAAAGTACTGAAGGAATCTTTCTCAAATTCCATGCATAGTTTCCCCTTGTACCCTAGTTGTGCATAGTACATTTAAAGACTGATCCATAATGCCTTTCGGCACTGATTGGTAAACAAGATGGCAAACCGGCCGCCATCTTAGATTTCATTGTTGAAGTTTGTTACCACTATGTCTTAGAAAGTACTATAGCGATCTGTTTCAAATTTTATATGTAGTGAGTTTGAACAAGTTTGAAAAGCAGGGAAAAAGATCCCTCTTTCCATTGTCAGACATAGATCATTCTTTGGTGGGCGCCAAGATCCCTCTGGGATCGCTTGTTTTTAATCAAAACCTTAAAACCATTTCTAACATATATACATGTAACATTGAACTTACATATTTTTTTAATTGTTTTAGGTTGGCATCGACGGATGAACGGGAAAGCAGGCAGAGCAAACCTACCCTTCTATCTCTTCGTGCTGCTTTTAAAGAGGGAGGCCGACCTTGTTGTGATGCAACTTCAGCTGGTTTCCGAGATCAACCGAGCCCGTCATCGTATCACAACCTACTGTCTAATACAGGGATTCATCTCCGACCTATGCGACCAGCTGGAGGGAGACGACCGCCTGTCAACATCAGAGTTTTTGAGGAAGGTCCGCGGGATTTACGCTCTACGGACTTAATCAGTTGATCCATTGATCCAGTGACAATTCATAGAATCCATAGATCTTTTCTGTGTTGACCTTATCATGTAATTCATTTTCTGCTTTTAGATTTTTTTTTCTTTAAAAAAAAAATTATTTAGATATACATCATTTGTAGCATCCACTCGAAAAAAAATATAATGAAGTTAATTTGAAACGGGGTTAAGGTTAAGGAAGTGAAACGTCCAACAGTGTTAAGGTTAGAGATAGTGATATTGTAGAGTCTGAAAAGGTTAACCTGGCGGTGGTTTACAACCATTATTTCTTAGACATCAAGAATTACCTATTAGTGAAATCATAGACATATTACAAGAAAATGACACTTCTGAAATTATTAGTACACCCTTCAGAGATTTTTGATTCCAGGTAAACCAAGATGATGATTGGAAATGTGATCAGTATATCAGTGTATTAATACTTATACTGAAGGTAGTATAGAACTGTATAAGAGACACTTCAAAGTAAATAGGGGAAAAGAAAGCCATCAGAACTAGGCCTGTAGGTTCAATAAAATTTAAACGGGTAGCATATTGTTTAACAAGTAATCGAGCGGTTGTTTTTGTACATTATATAGAAGATGAGAGTGTTTCAGTTGAACTTTGAAGTCCATAGAAAAAATATAAACAAGAGGCCCAGAGGGCCTGTATCGCTCACCTGGTTTTTTGTTAGTAATTATCACAAGACTCTGACAATTAGAAAAATAAGCAAATTGACTCCCAAAGTTTAATTTTGAATCACAACCATACAATGATGCTATTGATACCATACAAATATGCTATCCAATACATAGGTTCAGAGACAAAGTAATTTATATGAAAATAGTAGCCTAATTGACCTTTTGACCTCGCATCTATTGCCGTCTAAGGCCCCGGGGGTCAGCCCTATCATTTGTACAATTTCAAATCCCAGCCCTATAAGGATGCTACCATTGCATTATAAGTGCTCTTCCATTCTTAGTTGCAGAGAAGAAGTCGTTTATATGGAAATAGCTAAATTGACCCCTTTTGACCCCACCCTTCAGGCCCCCGGGGGGTCAGCCCCATCATTTGCAAAATTTTGAATCCAAACCCTATAAGGATGTAACCATTGCATTATGAGCGTAATCCCATGTTAAGTTGCAGAGAAAAAGTCATTTATATGGAAATTGACCACTTTTGACCCCGCCCCTCAGGCCCCCGGGGGGTCAGCCACATCATTTGCACAATTTTGAATCCCCACACTATAAGGATGCTACCATTGCATTATGGGTGCTATACCGTGCTTAGTTTCAGAGAAGAAGTCGTTTATATGGAAAGAGCCAAATTGGCCACTTTCGACCCCGCCCCTCAGGCCCCCTGGGGGTCAGCCCCATCATTTGCACAATTTTGAATCCCCACCCTATAAGGATGCTACCATTGCATTATGGGTGCTATACCATGCTTAGTTTCAGAGAAGAAGTCGTTTATATGGAAATAGCCAAATTGGCCCCTTTTGACCCCGCCCCTCAGGCCCCCTGGGGGTCAGCCCCATCATTTGTACAATTTTGAATCCCCATCCTATAAGGATGCTATCATTGCATTATGGGTGCTATCCCATGCTTGGTTTCAGAGAAGAAGTCGTTTATATGGAAATAGCCAAATTGAACCCTTTTGACCCCGCCCCTCAGGCCCCCCGGGGGTCAGCCACATTATTTGTACAATTTTGAATCCCCAACCTATAAAGATACTACCATTGCATTATGAGTGCTATCTCATGCTTAGTTTCAGAGAAGAAGTCGTTTATATGGAAATAGCCAAATTGACCCCATTTGACCCCGCCCCTCAGGCCCCCGGGGGGTCAGCCCCATCATTTGTACAATTTTGAATCCCCACCCTATAAGGATGCTACCATTGCATTATGGGTGCTATCCCATGCTTGGTTTCAGAGAAGAAGTCGTTTATATGGAAATAGCCAAATTGACCCCATTTGACCCCGCCCCTCAGGCCCCCGGGGGGTCAGCCACATCATTTGTACAATTTTTAATCCCTACCCTATAACGATACTACAATTGCATTATGAGTGCTATCTCATGCTTAGTTTCAGAGAAGAAGTCGTTTATATGGAAATAGCCAAATTGACCCCGCCCCTCAGGCCCCCGGGGGGTCAGCCCCATCATTTGTACAATTTTGAATCCCCACCCTATAAGGATGCTACCATTGCATTATGGGTGCTATCCCATGCTTGGTTTCAGAGAAGAAGTCGTTTATATGGAAATAGCCAAATTGACCCCTTTTGACCCCGCCCCTCAGGCCCCCGGGGGGTCAGCCCCATCATTTGTACAATTTTGAATCCCCACCCTATAAGGATGCTACCATTGCATTATGGGTGCTATCCCATGCTTGGTTTCAGAGAAGAAGTCGTTTATATGGAAATAGCCAAATTGACCCCTTTTGGCCCCGCCTCTCAGGCCCCTGGGGGGTCAGCCCCATCATTTGTACAATTTTCAGTTAGTAGCCCATAAGGATGCTACCAGTCAAATTTTGTTGAAATCCGACCAGCGGTTATGGAGAAGAAGTCGATTGTTGACGGACGGACGGACGGACGGACGACGGACGACGGACGACGGACGCCGGACGCCACGGTATGGCATAAGCTCACCTTGGTCCTTCGGACCAGGTGAGCTAAAAACAGTAAATACAGTATATAAGTGCATTTGTCCCTAAGGTATAGAGAATATAAAAGAGAAGGTTTATTCTAAACTATCTGCAGATACGTATAGAGATTGACATTATTACAGAAATATAGCTGGACCACACCAAGGTGTTCTAAATCCTAGCACCCTATTCTATCCGATTAAATTAATTCAATAGAGCATCTGACATTATCACATAAGGGATTTCTAGGATTTTAACACCTTGGTGCGGTCCAGCTATATTTCTGTGAAATCCTAGGGACGTAAAGCAAGTATTTGGGGTTTTTATGTTTCACCTGTTATATTCAGGAATAAGTATTCGAACAGTCACTTGTAATGCCTTTGGCTTTCTTGAGAAGATTCCTCGAATGCTAAGATACTATTTTGAAAGTGGCTCCAAATTTACAATTATTGCATTGCTTGAATCGTATCAAAGAAGAAATCAAATATTGACTGGTAGGGAAAAAGGTTGAAACTTCAGAGATAGCAGTTTATGTAAGTGACTTCTCCTGCATTGCGAATCAGAACACTTCACTGATAAGTTAGAGCAGCAATCTTCAAAATGGTCAGAACCAGTTTTAGATTATTGTGTTAAGCATATAAAACCAGATATCAGGTAGGTAGATTATAAAACAGTTCCCCATTCTCTACGACCCATATTCAGGAAATGCAACTTATGCTTCTGAAAGTATGAATGCAGTTTTGAAAAGAATGGAAAAGTGGAAAGAACAGTCTGTATACCAACTAGTTTTGTCTTTTCTATTATCTTCAAAATTTTAGCGCTGGAGAAACACTTACATTGAGGAGTTTCCCTCTGACGTACTAAAAATTCCTCGCACGATGGGATTCTTACATCCTTTTCTTTCACAATTAATTGCTACCAGCCAACACCATCATTCGGTACTACATTATGTACTTATTTATCTATTAAAATTATCTGTTAGGTGCATATGCTCTGAAGGGAAGGTTCTTGTCACTATATGTCAATAGCCAGGGCCTTAATTGTTTGTTTGTTTTATTAATTAACGTCCTATTAACAGCCAAGGTCATGCCAGGACGGCCTCCCATGTATGCGGTGTGTTGTTTGAGGTGCGTGTTTTGGGAGACTGCGGTATATTCATGTTGTGTCTTCTTGTATAGTGGAACTGTTGCCCATTTTTATAGTGCTATATCACTGAAGCATGCCACTGAAGACACCAAGCAACACACCCCACCCAGTCACATTATACAGACAACGGGCGAATCAGCGGGTAGGGCGTTAGAATTGTACCTGCTGCCCCTATTGCATGATCGTAACAGGCGACTAAATTTAGGATCTTTTCTTTTCTCTGTTTCCTAACTGACTTTATATTTCCTAATGCCTCCCTTGGCACCGCCTCACTTTTGGCCTTGAGTAAAGTTTGCGTTTTGGGATTTTCCTAAATTGGAGATAACTTATTAAGGAAACATGTGTGCCACGGAAAGGCTAATTTTTCTTCGCAAAAAGTGAACATCGGCTGTTAAGTGGATATAAGTACTAACTAGCGATTGTTTTCTCTGATTTACGATACATTCATATAATTAATATTAACTTTTGATATAAAGTTTTAAAATAGCATTGACCCTTCATACAATATGTATCAATGCACAAGTCATATTTCATCTTCTAAAGTTGTTGACGTACGATTGGAAAGCTCTTGCCCTACTGTGAGGTATTAATGCTGCCAATAGCACAAAGGACCAGATTAGAGACTTCAGTAGAAAGTACTCACGAAGATTCCTCTTCACGCTTATACATATCTTTGAAAAATTAGAGCAATACTAAATTGATGAAAACAAAAATAAATTGCTGGGTTATTTTGTTCACTTCCCTTGTGGCCAATTACACGCTCAAAGCTTGACCAGACTTAAGTTATATCGTTGAAAGACAACATGATATTTTGCTCAAGAAATGTGCTGTTTCATAGACTACAAGACGTCAATCGACGACCTTCACATGAGAATGAGAGTTTACTCAATAAGCATCATTGGATGATTTACATACAAGAGATCCCAGAGGGATCTTGGCGCCCACCAAAGAAAGATCTATGTCTGACAATGGAAAGAGGGATCTTTTCCCTGCTTTTCAATTTTTTTCAAACACATGACATATAAAGTTTGAGACAGATCGCTATCGTACTTTCTAAGAAATAGTGGTAACAAACTTCAACAATGAAATCTAAGATGGCGGCCGGTTGGCCATCTTGTTTACCGATCAGTCCCGAAAGGCATTATGCATCAGTCCTAAAAGGTACTATGCACAACTAGGGTACAAGGGGAACCTACACATAAAATTTGAGAAAGATCCCTTCAGGACTTTCAGAGAAATAGCGGTAACAAACTTTAACAATCAAAATCCAATATGGCCGTCGGTCGGCCATCTTGTTTACCGATCGGTCCCAATTAACAATATGCACAACTAGGGTCCTTGGGGAACCTTCATATGAAATTTGTAAACGATACCTTCAGTACTTTTTGAGAAATAGCGGTAACAAACTTTAACTATCAAAATCCAAGCCATCTTGTTGACCGATCGGTTCCAAAATGCAATATGCACAACTAGGGCCCTAGGGAAACCTATATATGAAATTTGAGAAAGATCCCTTCAGTACTTTTTGAGTAATAGCGGTAACAAACTTTAACTATCAAAATCCAAGATGGCCACCTGTTGGCCATCTTGTTGACCGATCGGTCCCAAAATGTAATATGCACAACTAGGGTCCTAGGGGAACCTGTATATGAAATTTGAGAAAGATCCCTTCCGCACTTTTTGAGTAATAGCGGTAACAAACTTTAACTATCAAAATCCAAGATGGCCACCTGTCGGCCATCTTGTTGACCGATCGGTCCCAAAATGCAATATGCACAACTAGGGTCCTAGGGGAACCTACATATGAAATTTGAGAAAGATCCCTTCAGTACTTTCTGAGAAATAGCGGTAACAAACTTTAACTATCAAAATCCAAGATGGCCGCCTGTCGGCCATCTTGTTGACCGTTCGGTCCCAAAATGCAATATGCACAACTAGGGCCCTAGGGGAACCTATATATGAAATTTGAGAAAGATCTCTATAGTACTTTTTGAGAAATAGCGGTAACAAACTTTAACTATCAAAATCCAAGATGGCTGCCTGTCGGCCATCTTGTTGAACGATCAGTCCCAAAATGCAATATGCACAACTAGAGTCCTAGGGAAACCTGTACATAAAATTTGAGAAAGATCCCTTCAGCACTTTCTGAGAATTAGCGGTAACAAGAATTGTTAACGGACGGACGGACGACGGACGAAAGGCGATTTGAATAGCCCACCATCATAAATACATGGAATCTTTTAGATCAACATATTACTTACTCACAATCCATATCAATTTTCAAAACCAGACTTGATAAATTAACCACTTTTGAAAATGACGTAAGTACAGTTTTTACTTATTGTTCACCTAGATTTATAAATATTTCATTTTGTCAGCTTAGACATGGAGTCAGTAATCTAAATTCTGACAGATTTAATGTCCCATTGAAAGTGCCCAATGCAATTGTGGCTACCAAAACGAAAACATTAATTTTTTTTTCTTCTGTCCACTCTTTCACCAATACATGTACCGCCATTACTTATTTTTAATCTTCAATAGGATTGGCTACATATCTGCCAATATTTTAACAAAATGTAGTTTAATACTTTCCGACGAAGACAATAAATTCGTCTTAGACAATGTGAGACAATGTATCAAAATTTATTATTGAATCAAATCGACACATGTAAACTTTCTTAACATCTTAAATTATCCTCTTTTAACCGACTCCAGACACTTTATTGTTGACATTGCTAATCATTTCAATCTAAACTAAACTATTGACACCTGGTGATATCCAATTAACTTTTGACGAAAATCAATTCATCCTTTCTAATGTGAATAATTATATTTCTGCCACTAACAGATTCAATTAATTTTAGCTATCCTATTAAATTTGTTATTTAGTTATATACTTACTATACATATACTTATTTATGAATATCGTATGTTAAACTTATTGATGTATTTTTAATCTTATATCATTAATCCATGAATCTGAGTAAAGTTACACTATGTGTGTAGTGTGAGAGAGAGGGGTATGTATAGGAGTGTTTAATGTATATATTCATTTACAATAATCCTATAATATTGTCCATCTATGTATGTAAATATGTATTCAATGTAATCTCCGGGAGGGGAGAAGACTTATATAGGCTTGCCTGTTGTCTGATCCTTTTGTTATTAATAAAATATGTCAATGAAATATTATGTTAATTAGCTCATATATGTATTATTGCTAGAAATGGAAGAAGTATGAAAGGTGTATATGTGTTTGTTTATTTTAATCAATTTCCTAGTACGAAACCTTAATTTGATATTCAACTATCAACAGATATATATAATATATTTATAGAAATAATTCATCTAAATCTTAGATAATAGTACATAATTTAACAATGTATTATTGTACCGGATGCAGGAAACGATCAACAAAGGCACTACCTGCCTGTTATCTAATCCTTTTGTTTTCAATGAAATATTTTGAATTGAAGAGTTAAATCCTTTAAATCGCTGCAATGATTCTTACAAATTTTGACCAGAAACATCCGTGGGGAAAAGAGCTGCAGTGTCTCTGACGTGGACCCAGTTTTCATGGAGACCCTATTGGTGAGGATAATCAACGGGAGTGCTAGAGAGTCTTATAATGAAACAGAAGAAGAAATAAGTTAGCAATTATATCAGATGAAACTTTTATTGTACGCTTAACAAGGAGGACAGTTTGCGGAGCAGTTATAGCGACTTTCGAAATTTGTGTTGTTGTAAAGCTAAACTGTGACATCCGTTTGGGGGAAGGGGAACACTATCATGCGTTTTAATAATTAGAATTTTTTTGTACAGAGATATTCTTCTGGCTGTGGAATAGCATTTTGAACAACATATTCCACAGTCATCGACCAGCGGTCAGTACTTAGCATGTTGCCCATACGCTTAGCATTGTGATGTTCGATAAGAAGATTAAATTTATAGAGAATAATGTGAATGGTATATACATGTGTAGAAGAAGTTATGTTACCAACTCGACCAAAG
This sequence comes from Argopecten irradians, assembly GCF_041381155.1. Taxonomy (NCBI): domain Eukaryota; kingdom Metazoa; phylum Mollusca; class Bivalvia; order Pectinida; family Pectinidae; genus Argopecten; species Argopecten irradians. Next base: position 40,022 of record NW_027188021.1, on the reverse strand, counting down.
CCAATCTAGTGTCGTTGACTTACTAATAACGTTCGTTGATACCAAATCAACCATGCACATAAGTGATTCTTTGTAACCAAACTGATGCAGCAGTTTATGTGACGAAAGGTGACACTTACCATAGTTCTCTAAGATGATCGCAATGGCCCGATTGAAGGTTGGCGAAATTGCATTATATTGTTTCGCAGCCTTACTTCGAGCACACGACTAATCGACCCAACTAAAATAGCGCCTTTCAGAGGAGCAATAATGAATTCAATTCAAAATATACGTCAATCAGCAGTATTCTATGATTTTCAATGTCTTTTTCGTGTTATGTGTCGCTTGGTGGCAGCATAATTCAGTGATATAGCATTATTAAAAGGGCAAGAGTTCCACTATTCAAGAAGACACAACAAATACCATGCACATTGTTCCTTTCAGATATACCTTGACTTGGGGACTGGCCTTTACAGTTGTTGACTTCTACCGCTGTTGGTGCTGATGTTGGTAGATGTCTTTTCTAAGTGGAAAAGAGAATAAACCATACATGATTGCTGTAGTTAGATTTTTCTTTTGTTAATGAAAGAGAAAGAACATGTTTTCAACATATTTATCTGGCTTTAAAGCTTGTACAGTCAGTGATGCCACACTCAGTCTTTTGAATACAAATGACAACATAGACGCTGGATTCTAGACTATACCAATAAGGCTTTGTATTATTTGTTCTAGCAGGGGACAAGTGGTATGCCATATAAACACTGTCTTTTTCGTTGAGATTAGGAATGTTGTGCTATAGAATATCGTAGCATCTGACAATAGTTCTGTCCATGACTTGGCTAGTTTCCAACCTGGAAATACATCAAATACAAAGAATGATTTTATAAAAATCTTTGATAATGAGGCTTAATACACAAAAAAATGCCATTTTTATTGATTATCAATCTTTTTAATCTTACCGTTAATAGGTCACACTCATCAAGTAATAGGCATACTGACACACGTACTGACGATGGCCGACAGCGGCCGTACATATGTACAGAATGACTTATGTACAAATAAAACTTTTAAAAATGAAAATGTGTACACAAAATATACTGAACAAATAAAGCTTTTTTAAAAGAAAACATGTACACAAAATATACCAAGTAGTACTGTACAAATAAAACTTTCAAAAAGTAAATATATACACGATGACTGATTTTGCAAAAAGAAATATGCAAAGAATGCGTATGACCTTGACGAGAATGCAAGGAATGCGTCATTTACGATAGCATTGTTTTTACTGGCGAATAAATTGAGAAAGCAGGGATTGTCCCAATGCAAGTGGTATCCAGACAAAACATGATAGGCGAGTTTCATTCATTTGCCATTATCTATATATATATCTATATATCTATTAAAACAAAACGTTGTTGTAAATTCTAGCTTAAATAAGATTTCTGAACACAATATATTCTCCAATACATTTCAAAGGCACGGTATATAATACGAACCTGTCAACGTATCAATGATTTTATTGTATCATATAATTGCAGATGTTCAGGATAGCCTTCCCGGGTATGCCAAATCAAATTTGACATACAAGGAGATATCATTCCTCATCGAAAAGAGCTATGGTGTAAAATTAAGGTCAGTAAGACATATTACAAAACATTCATTTGTGGAACACCAGAACTGTTATAAAAAGATAAGATACTCTATAAATAGACAATGTCATTACATCATGTAATTTTGCTGGTGAGGCTTTAATCGTTACATAATGTATATAATTTTGATTTTGTCATCATATTCTTTATCACAACAAGATTTTATTTTATCTGATAGGCATCAAATGACCTCATTAAATTAAATATGGCGTTACATATGGGTGTATATTACTAGCCTTTAATTGTTAAATAGAAATATTGATATGGAGGCAAGTATGAAACATTTATTTCCTTTAATTTTTTCGTCCAAATATGATACAAAAGGCGTTATATATAACTAACTCGATGTAACGAGATAGTTTGTCGTTTTAACTACAAGCTAAGACGTTATAAAACAAGATGCCCATTGGTAAAAGATAAGACTTTCTCTAAATGCTAAAACATCATTTTGTCCAATAAATCAATCATACTTACTATCCCAAATTTCTTTAAAACTTCTTAGAATATAAATCTTGCCTTAGTGTCCTACAATTTAAGTTTAAACTTTTATTAAATCTTATAATTAACCCGCCGTTCTCCGACTCGTGTCCAAGTTAAGACTTCCATTAAGTCCTAGAATATAGATCATTCCGTCCATTCTCAGAGTCGTGTCCAAGTTAAGACTTTCATTAAGTGCTAGAATATAGATCATTCCGTCCGTTCTCAGACTCGTGTCCAAGTTAAGACTTTCATTAAGTCCTAGAATATAGATCATTCCGTCCATTCTCAGAGTCGTGTCCAAGTTAAGACTTTCATTAAGTGCTAGAATATAGAACATTCCGTCCGTTCTCAGACTCGTGTCCAAGTTAAGACTTTCATTAAATCCTAGTATATAGATCATTCCGTCCGTTCTCAGACTCGTGTCCAAGTTAAGACTTTCATTAAGTCCTAGAATATAGATCATTCCGTCTGTTCTCAGACTCGTGTCCAAGTTAAGACTTTCATTAAATCCTAGTATGTAGTTGTCAGTATAATGTGACTGGGTGGGGTGTGTTGCTTGGTGTCTTCGGCGGCATGCTTCAGTGATATAGCACTATAAAAAGGGCAAAAGTTCCACTATACAAGAAGACACAACACGAACATACCGCAGTCTCCCAGTACACTCACCTCGCACAACATACACGCAACACACCGCATACATGGGAGGCCGTCCTTACATGACCATAGCTGTTAATAGGACGTTAATAAATCAAACAAACAAACAAACCTGGGTGGCGCTGATGTGCCATATATGTATTGTTAATGCAGGCGTTTCTGTATTTCTAGGATCCTGCCAGACATCTCTATGGCCTTAGATATGCAGTTTTGGTAAAGATAAGTATAAAGTATAGATATAGGGCAACCAAGCGTAATTAAACAATATAAAGACACTAGTCATTTAAAGATGCTCCACCGCTGACAAATGGTGTTTTTTCACTATCTCTAAAACAGGAGCAGACGATTTAGTAATTTTCTTCGGTTACAAAAAATACTTACTTTACACCATTATCACCATTGAAAAGGTCAAGCTTCTAATTTTACTTCAAGTTAAACATATGAAAAATAATTATTTGCATCCCGAAAAAAATCCGTGGCACTATATCCTATATGGAACGAAGTACTGATTGCGCATGCACCAAAGGCAAAATAAATTATTTTATATTATTTTCTGTGTTAATTAGACATATATACACAAGATTAAACACCAGTTATTGTTCAAATGATGAATATCATTTATGCTCTGTCGGCGGTGGAGCATCTTTAATACGAGTTTACCTAATATTTACTGTATATATAATAAACTTCTGTGAATTATATTTATTTGTTATTGTCTTGTTTTAATTGATCTCATAAACGTCCCAGCACAGCTAGCTGAGCATTCAGAGTTACAATTACGGCATTTCATAAGATTCCCGGTTTGACCTTTAATGGTAAGAAGTTTGCTGTTGTTGCATCCGATTTTCGAATCAGCTTCGAACAGCTTCAAAAACTGCTGACAGTTGCCCGTTAAACAAAGATTTGTCAGGTCCTGGAGGATCATCTGAAGATAAGTCCTCCTCTTCTGAGGAAACATCATCTAGAGCTGGATCATGGTTGAGAATCTGTATATAAATACAATTATGCATTTAATGAAAAAGGAAAATTGTTTGTTTGAGTTTTACGGCCCATCGACAACTAAGGTCATTTAGGGCCAAACTACAAGTCATGCATTATTATCAGGATAAAAGATCAGGGTAAGAAAAGGCAGGTAAGGACTAAAACACAGATTGTAAACGTTTATTTGATAAAAAAAAAGGTTTGCATGGGATAAAATAGTTTTGGCTAAAACACATGAGAAAACTCATGCACAAAGTTGATGAAACGATGAAATGTTGAGTTGATACGATGATATGATGAGAAAACGTTCATATTTTTGTTTAAAATACCTATCTCTTTGAGATAATTGAAAATACGATTATGTCTCACGGCATGAAACAAAGTGTACATGTCGGAGACATCATAGTACTTATCTCGTATGTGTTTAAAATCAATACAATGCAATAAAACATGCTCCACTGTGAGAGGAGAATCACATGCATGACATGTAGGTAGTTAGGAGTGTGTTAAATATGTATGTTAGGGATGTCACGGTTCATGTTTTTTCAGCTCTGTTCGGTTTCAACTTTTTTTTGATCGGTTTTCGGTTTTTTCGGTTCGGTTCAGGCAAATCTCAATTACACTTTTTTAAGTCTATTTTCTATCAAAAGCAAGTTCTGCTTTAGATTTAAAGATGGTATATCACTTAAACAAATGTTTTTTTTTTCTTTATCAAGATTTCACTTATAATTAAAAACATATAATTTATTGCGCCCTGAAAAATAATCCACAGCACTATATCCTGTATACATTGAAGTTCTAAAAGTGCATGCAGCAAAGAAATTCATTAATTATTCTATATCATTTTGTGTCTTAATTAGACATATAACACGATTAAATACCAATGTTTGTTCAAATATTGAGTATCATTTATGATCTCTCAGCAGTGGAACATCTTTAAAAAAACATAATTGAACATTTTCTTATCTTTTTAACTCTTTCAGTACTATTGACACATTAATCAGTCACAGAGAGATATATGTCCTCGTATCCTTTATGATACATTATTTCGTCACTAAAACTTTTCTCGTATCCTTCATGACGCATTATTATGTGATGATTGACATGTGAAAATCGTAAGTTTTACCGCAAATCAATACATCGGTATTATCCCAGAAAAAGTATTTTTAAAAAGTATTATGCATTTGAATTATAATAGAGATAAACATTATTACGTACCAGGTGCATGTTCAATCGTAAAATGGTTTAATTCACGGAATATTGGCCGACGGAAACGCGATTGTTTACAATCGGCAACACAATGGCGGCTTGATTTAGCTGCCGATATTCTGCGGGATTAATGTTATCGGAAAAATACATAATAAAAAATTATCAATTATAAAATATCAAACATTTAGTGAAATATATCATTTAGATATTATGTATGTGAAAAATCATGTCCGCAGACAGCAAAAAACGATCTTCTGAATGACTGAACTTGCACACGTGTTACACATATATGTCGGTCAACAGGTGTATTTCTCGGGATTCTGACAAACAACTTCGCCGTATTTTCAATGAAATAATCTGCAATACAGTTTATACACGTAAATTACAGGTATTATAGGACAGTTATTTTTTTAATGAACCGAACCGAAACTTAGAATTATCGTACCGAACCGAACCGTACGGTTGAATTTTTCGGTTAACCGTGACACTCCTAATGTATGTCCAATTCGGAGCCGAGAGAGAACAACTTCCTCTCTGCGGTCTCTCCGACTGGACAGGTTAGGATTAAGTGTAGGTTGTATTTTAAACAGTTTATTGTTTTGTTTCGGTAGACCACCTTTGTTGCCAATGGTGAAAAAGGAAAACCAAAGATATAACACAATATTTACCGGTAAGAAAGAACAATGATGGATCGTTTTCTGATAAAATAACCTCACAACTTGAGGCCTGTTTTTAGTTTCTTCTCATTTTTGTATAACCTCACTCTACATTTGGTGAGTTCCAAGGACTGCCTGACATTCACCTTGTCAACCATTCCCTCCCAAACCGCAACAACAGCCTTTCCTTCTTTGTCTTTGAGTGTCCACTCCTGGAATGGTACATCTTCCCCAGAAACCTGTTTTGTGGTTAATGGCGACATCTGACGTTGATTGTCCTTAACCATTGTATTCTTGGGGAATACTTCCGTCTCGTATTGTTGTACTGATATAAGGTGGGCATATGATGGATCGTTGATCGTCCTTAACCATTGTATTCTTAAGGAACACTTCCGTCTCGTATTGTTGTACTGGTATAAGGTGGGCATATGATGGATCGTTGATCGTCCTTAACCATTGTATTCTTGGGGAACACTTCCGTCTCGTATTGTTGTACTGGTATAAGGTGGGCATATGATGGATCGTTGTTCGTTCTTAACCATTGTATTCTTGGGGAACACTTCCGTCTCGCATTGTTGTACTGGTATAAGGTGGGCATATGATGGATCGTTGTTCGTTCTTAACCATTGTATTCTTGGGGAACACTTCCGTCTCGTATTGTTGTACTGGTATAAGGTGGGCATATGATGGATCGTTGTTCGTTCTTAACCATTGTATTCTTGGGGAACACTTCCGTCTCGCATTGTTGTACTGGTATAAGGTGGGCATATGATGGATCGTTGTTCGTTCTTAACCATTGTATTCTTGGGGAACACTTCCGTCTCGTATTGTACTGATATAATGTGGACATATGATGGATCGTTGGTCGTCCTTAACCATTGTATTCTTGGGGAACACTTCCGTCTCGCATTGTTGTACTGGTATAAGGTGGGCATATGATGGATCGTTGTTCGTTCTTAACCATTGTATTCTTGGGGAACACTTCCGTCTCGTATTGTTGTACTGGTATAAGGTGGGCATATGATGGATCGTTGATCATCCTTCTTAACCATTGTATTCTTGGGGAACACTTCCGTCTCGTATTGTTGTACTGGTATAAGGTGGGCATATGATGGATCGTTGATCGTCCTTAACCATTGTATTCTTGGGGAATACTTCCGTCTCGTATTGTTGTACTGGTATAAGGTGGGCATATGATGGATGGTTGTTCGTTCTTAACCATTGTATTCTTGTGGAACCGTGGCGATTCATGATTTGTAATACCGATTGCATTGATGATGGCACATAAATCCACATTAATTGGTTGCTCTGACTGGATAAAATAAAGTGGTTTATTACAAATTCACACATGTTCGTTACGCTAATATATAATTAAGATTAAGTATTTTGTAATAAAACTTGGACTAAGCCCAAATCCACACTGCTGAGAGGGTGTCCAAACGCATTGACGGAGAGCGAATCTCTCCTGCATGATCTCGCTTTTCTATTGTATTCTGTAGATGGCAAATCAACTTAAATATAAAAATATGATTGTTTGTGTGCAGATTGTTTAGAAAGTATCACTCTTTCTTACTAGAACTAAAACCGCAAACGTTGTTCCACTGCCTGAGTATCCACTAAGCTACTTGTGTCTTCCAACACGACCTACGAAGTAATGTCTTCTGCAGTATCCTTCGTGAAAGCAATCATAAATGGTCGGATGATCATGTATATGGTTTTGTTGCCCTGGTCAAATGCCTCGCATATTTTCCAGACTCAGCTTGACGAAGAGTATCTTCATTTGCTTCAACGTCTGTTTCACTGTTTTAATTTATTATGCCATGTGTACATGTGTTCATGTACGGATTGAATGTGTTTACACTTTCATGGTAGCGATGAGTAATTTAATGTCATATCTATATAAAAGCAATTCCTACAGGTTACATGTCTGTCGATGCTGTCCTGCTGGTAGGGCGTTGGAATTGTACCTGCTGTCCCTATTGCATGTTCTCAAAATTTTAAATGAGATCAATCTCTTCCTTCAAAGAGTGGACATGAATTTCAAAGCCATACCTCCCAAGAAATTGGACAACCTCGTGCTTTTATATGAAGAGAGAGATCAACATGAACACCAGAAAATTGCGAAGATTGACAATACCTTTCTGTTGATCCAAGAACGTACATCTCTTCAACAGAGAAGACGCGAAGGTGCAACGACAGCTACCTCATACAAACCAGACGATTTCCTGAGAGAAACAGGCTTCCAGTTCATCCGTTCACTGGAAAGCGAGTTTTAGATCAAAAGAACCCTTCCTGACAATATCTGTGATCTGATCACTTACGGAAAGGTAAATTATTTAAATTTCATTCAAATAAAAAGTCTTATGACTCAGACTCTGACTTAATATAGTTGATCAATGCCAAGCTGTCGTTATAGCTTCCAATGTTTGTACCAATTAACTCAACTAAAGAATACCAATTCAAGTTAAGAATATTGATTCAACTATAGAATATCAATTCACGGTTAATAATTAATTAACCAAAGGTTTCACCATAATTCAGTACTCACACTTGCTGCATGCCAAGAACATTATTCTTAATTTCTACAAAATAACATGCTTTTGATATTTTAATATTTTGCCAAAGTGACATCGAAACACTTGACCGCTCATATGGCAGTCAAAAGACGGATTCATTTCAAGGCCATACATAGGTCTGCTTCAGTGATATAGCACTATAAAAAGGGCAACAGTTCCACTATACAAGAAGACGTAACATAAATTTACCGCAGTCTCCCAAAACACGCACCTCGCACAACATACCGCATACATGGGAGGCCGTCCTTACATGACCATAGCTGTTAATAGGACGTTAATTAATCAAACAAACAAACTGAAGCATGCCGCCGAAGACACCAAACAACACACCCCACCCGGTCACATTATACTGACAACGGGCGAACAAGTCGTCCTACTCCCTGTATGCTGAGCGTTAAGCAGGAGTTTGTTTGTTTGTTTGATTAATTAACGTCCTATTAACAGCTATGGTCATGTAAGGACGGCCTCCCATGTATGCGGTATGTTGTGCGAGAGGAGAGAGACATAGGTTTCGTAGTCATCTTGGAACATACTCAGAAAATGAGCATGGCGTCGACTCTCCATCAGGTTCTTCAACCAGAAACCTGGTACAGGAAATCAGTGATGAAAGAACACGCTTATTTTCATCATATGGAAACAAACAGAGTAGGTCTCTGTCAAGATAAGGTGCTAGGAACAAAAAGGCTGATAGAACATGATAGAACATAGCCAAATAAGTGACCTGCCCTGAATGATGAAGTGGCATCATTTTAGCGATAAAACAGCCACACAAATGTGTCCTGTTTTGTATTTTTTTTTTACACATTTAAAGGCGAGTCCGAGATGGGTCCCTACCGGAATCATGCGTAAGTAACTGTGGGCAGTCTAGGCAGCAATAAAAACAAGTGTGTACAATATATATAAACACCAGCACATAGCACTAGCAGATTGGGGTGTTTGATGTTGATACTGTACACTTTCGTTTGTTTGATTAATTAACGTCCTATTAAAGCTATGGTCATGTAAGGACAGCCTCCCATGTATGTGGTGTGTTGCGTGTATGTTGTGCGATGTGCATGTTTTAGGAGACTGCAGTATATTCATGTTGTGTCTTCTTGTATAGTGGAACTGTTGCCCTTTTTATAGTGCTATATCACTGAAGCACCCTGCCCGGTCACATTATACTGACAACAGGCGAACCAGTCGTCCCACTCCCTGTATGCTGGGAGTGGGACGACTCTGGGAGCAGAAACTACCACTTTTATAGACTTTGGTGTGTCTCGGCCAGGGGCACAACCCAGAGCCTTCCTCACAGGTGCGAACGCTCTACTCAAAGCCAAAAGTGAGGCAGTGCCAAGGGAGGCATTAGGAAAGATAAGATCCTAAAATTAGTCCCCTTTTACGATCATGCAATAGGGGCAGCAGGTACACTTCTAACCCCTACCTTCAGGGCATATATGTACACATATTTAAAACTAGAAGGAAAGTGATCTTTGTAATTACAGCGATATTTAATACAAGAATAATTTGAGTTTGTTTGTTTGATTTATTTACGTCCTATTAACAGCTATGGTCATGTAAGGACGGCCTCCCATGTATGCGGTGTGTTGCGTGTATGTTGTGCGAGGTGCGTGTTTTGGGAGACTGCGGTATATTCGTGTTGTGTCTTCTTGTATAGTGGAACTATTGCCCTTTTTATAGTGCTATATCACTGAAGCATGCCGCCGAAGACACCAAGCAACACACCCCACCCGGTCACCATTATACTGACAACGGGCGAACCAGTCGTCCCACTCCCTGTATGCTGAACGCTAAGCAGGAGCAGAAACTACCACTTTTCCAGACTTTGGTCTGTCTCGGTGAGTCATTGGATTTTTAGGTCATCTGACCCGAAGGGTCAGGATGACCTATAGTCATCATGTTTCGTCCGTCGTCGTCCGCCGTGCGCCGTGCGCCGTGCGCCGTCCGCCGTCCGCCGTGCGCCGTGCGTTAACTTTTCACATTTTGAACTTCTTCTCAAGTTCTACAAGTGCGATTAGGCTGAAACTTGCGTGAAATGATCCTGACATGGTCCCGACAAAGTGTTGTTATTTTTCGGGTCGATCCGAAATCCAAGATGGCCGCCACAGCCGCCATCTTGAAAACACATTTTGAACTTCTTCTCAAGTTCTACCGGTGCGATTTGGCTGAAACTTGCGTGAAATGATCCTGACATGGTCCCGACAAAGTGTTGTTATTTTTCGGGTCGATCCGAAATCCAAGATGGCCGCCACAGCCGCCATCTTGAAAACACATTTTGAACTTCTTCTCGAGTTCTACCGGTGCGATTTGGCTGAAACTTGAGTGAAATGATCCTGACATGGTCCCGACAAAGTGTTGTTATTTTTCGGGTTGATCCAAAATCCAAGATGGCCGCCACAGCCGCCATCTTGAAAACACATTTTGAACTTCTTCTCAAGTTCTACCAGTGCGATTTGGCTGAAACTTGCATGAAATGATCCTGACATGGTCCCAACAAAGTGTTGTTATTTTTCGGGTCGATCCGAAATCCAAGATGGCCGCCACAGCCGCCATCTTGAAAAACACATTTTGAAATTCTTCTCAAGTTCTACCGGTGCGATTTGGCTGAAACTTGCATGAAATGATCCTGACATGGTCCCGACGAAGTGTTGTTATTTTTTCGGGTCGATCCGAAATCCAAGATGGCCGCCACAGCCGCCATCTTGAAAACACATTTTGAACTTCTTCTCAAGTTCTACCGGTGCGATTTGGCTGAAACTTGCGTGAAATGATCCTGACATGGTCCCGACAAAGTGTTGTTATTTTTCGGGTCGATCCGAAATCCAAGATGGCCGCCACAGCCGCCATCTTGAAAACACATTTTGAACTTCTTCTCGAGTTCTACCGGTGCGATTTGGCTGAAACTTGAGTGAAATGATGCCTGACATAGTCCCGACAAAGTGTTGTTTTTTTTCGGGTCGATCCGAAATCCAAGATGGCCGCCACAGCCGCCATCTTGAAAACACATTTTGAACTTCTTCTCAAGTTCTACCAGTGCGATTTGGCTGAAACTTGCATGAAATGATCCTGACATGGTCCCAACAAAGTGTTGTTATTTTTCGGGTCGATCCGAAATCCAAGATGGCCGCCACAGCCGCCATCTTGAAAACACATTTTGAACTTCTTCTCAAGTTCTACCGGTGCGATTTGGCTGAAACTTGAGTGAAATGATCCTGACATGGTCCCGACAAAGTGTTGTTATTTTTCGGGTCGATCCGAAATCAAGATGGCCGCCACAGCCGCCATCTTGAAAACACATTTTGAACTTCTTCTCAAGTTCTATCGGTGCGATTTGGCTGAAACTTGCGTGAAATGATCCTGACATGGTCCCGACAAAGTGTTGTTATTTTTCGGGTCGATCCGAAATCCAAGATGGCCGCCACAGCCGCCATCTTGAAAACACATTTTGAACTTCTTCTCAAGTTCTACCAGTGCGATTTGGCTGAAAACTTGCATGAAATGATCCTGACATGGTCCCAACAAAGTGTTGTTATTTTTCGGGTCGATCCGAAATCCAAGATGGCCGCCACAGCCGCCATCTTGAAAACACATTTTGAACTTCTTCTCAAGTTCTACCGGTGCGATTTGGCTGAAACTTGCATGAAATGATCCTGACATGGTCCCGACAAAGTGTTGTTGTTTTTTCGGGTCGATCCGAAATCCAAGATGGCCGCCACAGCCGCCATCTTGAAAACACATTTTGAACTTCTTCTCAAGTTCTACCGGTGCTATTTGGCTGAAACTTGCGTGAAATGATCCTGACATGGTCCCGACAAAGTGTTGTTATTTTTCGGGTCGATCCGAAATCCAAGATGGCCGCCACAGCCGCCATCTTGAAAACACATTTTGAACTTCTTCTCGAGTTCTACCGGTGCGATTTGGCTGAAACTTGAGTGAAATGATCCTGACATAGTCCCGACAAAGTGTTGTTATTTTTCGGGTCGATCCGAAATCCAAGATGGCCGTCACAGCCGCCATCTTGAAAACACATTTTGAACTTCTTCTCAAGTTCTACCAGTGCGATTTGGCTGAAACTTGCATGAAATGATCCTGACATGGTCCCAACAAAGTGTTGTTATTTTTGGGTCGATCCGAAATCCAAGATGGCCGCCACAGCCGCCATCTTGAAAACACATTTTGAACTTCTTCTCAAGTTCTACCGGTGCGATTTGGCTGAAACTTGAGTGAAATGATCCTGACATGGTCCCGACAAAGTGTTGTTATTTTTCGGGTTGATCCAAAATCCAAGATGGCCGCCACTGCCGCCATCTTGAAAACACATTTTGAACTTCTTCTCAAGTTCTACCGGTGCGATTTGGCTGAAACTTGCATGAAATGATCCTGACATGGTCCCGACAAAGTGTTGTTATTTTTCGGGTCGATCCGAAATCCAAGATGGCCGCCACAGCCGCCATCTTGAAAACACATTTTGAACTTCTTCTCAAGTTCTACCAGTGCGATTTGGCTGAAACTTGCATGAAATGATCCTGACATGGTCCAACAAAGTGTTGTTATTTTTCGGGTCGATCCGAAATCCAAGATGGCCGCCACAGCCGCCATCTTGAAAACACATTTTGAACTTCTTCTCATGTTCTACCGGTGCGATTTGGCTGAAACTTGAGTGAAATGATCCTGACATGGTCCCGACAAAGTGTTGTTATTTTTCGGGTTGATCCAAAATCCAAGATGGCCGCCACAGCCGCCATCTTGAAAACACATTTTGAACTTCTTCTCAAGTTCTACCGGTGCGATTTGGCTGAAACTTGCGTGAAATGATCCTGACATGGTCCCGACAAAGTGTTGTTATTTTTCGGGTCGATCCGAAATCCAAGATGGCCGCCACAGCCGCCATCTTGAAAACACATTTTGAACTTCTTCTCGAGTTCTACCGGTGCGATTTGGCTGAAACTTGAGTGAAATGATCCTGACATGGTCCCGACAAAGTGTTGTTATTTTTCGGGTTGATCCAAAATCCAAGATGGCCGCCACAGCCGCCATCTTGAAAAACACATTTTGAACTTCTTCTCAAGTTCTACCAGTGCGATTTGGCTGAAACTTGCATGAAATGATCCTGACATGGTCCCAACAAAGTGTTGTTATTTTTCGGGTCGATCCGAAATCCAAGATGGCCGCCACAACCGCCATCTTGAAAACACATTTTGAAATTCTTCTCAAGTTCTACCGGTGCGATTTGGCTGAAACTTGCATGAAATGATCCTGACATGGTCCCGACGAAGTGTTGTTATTTTTTCGGGTCGATCCGAAATCCAAGATGGCCGCCAACAGCCGCCATCTTGAAAACACATTTTGAACTTCTTCTCAAGTTCTACCGGTGCGATTTGGCTGAAACTTGCGTGAAATGATCCTGACATGGTCCCGACAAAGTGTTGTTATTTTTCGGGTCGATCGAAATCCAAGATGGCCGCCACAGCCGCCATCTTGAAAACACATTTTGAACTTCTTCTCGAGTTCTACCGGTGCGATTTGGCTGAAACTTGAGTGAAATGATCCTGACATAGTCCCGACAAAGTGTTGTTTTTTTTCGGGTCGATCCGAAATCCAAGATGGCCGCCACAGCCGCCATCTTGAAAACACATTTTGAACTTCTTCTCAAGTTCTACCAGTGCGATTTGGCTGAAACTTGCATGAAATGATCCTGACATGGTCCCAACAAAGTGTTGTTATTTTTCGGGTCGATCCGAAATCCAAGATGGCCGCCACAGCCGCCATCTTGAAAACACATTTTGAACTTCTTCTCAAGTTCTACCGGTGCGATTTGGCTGAAACTTGAGTGAAATGATCCTGACATGGTCCCGACAAAGTGTTGTTATTTTTCGGGTCGATCCGAAATCCAAGATGGCCGCCACAGCCGCCATCTTGAAAAACACATTTTGAACTTCTTCTCAAGTTCTATCGGTGCGATTTGGCTGAAACTTGCGTGAAATGATCCTGACATGGTCCCGACAAAGTGTTGTTATTTTTCGGGTCGATCCGAAATCCAAGATGGCCGCCACAGCCGCCATCTTGAAAACACATTTTGAACTTCTTCTCAAGTTCTACCGGTGCGATTTGGCTGAAACTTGAGTGAAATGATCCTGACATGGTCCCAACAAAGTGTTGTTATTTTTCGGGTCGATCCGAAATCCAAGATGGCCGCCACAGCCGCCATCTTGAAAACACATTTTGAAATTCTTATCAAGTTCTACCGGTTGCGATTTGGCTGAAACTTGCGTGAAATGATCCTGACATGGTCCCGACAAAGTGTTGTTATTTTTTCGGGTCGATCCGAAATCCAAGATGGCCGCCACAGCCGCCATCTTGAAAACACATTTTGAACTTCTTCTCGAGTTCTACCGGTGCGATTTGGCTGAAACTTGAGTGAAATGATCCTGACATGGTCCCGACAAAGTGTTGTTATTTTTCGGGTTGATCCAAAATCCAAGATGGCCGCCACAGCCGCCATCTTGAAAACACATTTTGAACTTCTTCTCAAGTTCTACCAGTGCGATTTGGCTGAAACTTGCATGAAATGATCCTGACATGGTCCCAACAAAGTGTTGTTATTTTTCGGGTCGATCCGAAATCCAAGATGGCCGCCACAGCCGCCATCTTGAAAAACACATTTTGAACTTCTTCTCAAGTTCTACCGGTGCGATTTGGCTGAAAACTTGCATGAAATGATCCTGACATGGTCCCGACAAAAGTGTTGTTATTTTTTCGGGTCGATCCGAAATCCAAGATGGCCGCCACAGCCGCCATCTTGAAAACACATTTTGAACTTCTTCTCAAGTTCTACCGGTGCGATTTGGCTGAAACTTGCGTGAAATGATCCTGACATGGTCCCGACAAAGTGTTGTTATTTTTCGGGTCGATCCGAAATCCAAGATGGCCGCCACAGCCGCCATCTTGAAAACACATTTTGAACTTCTTCTCGAGTTCTACCGGTGCGATTTGGCTGAAACTTGAGTGAAATGATCCTGACATAGTCCCGACAAAGTGTTGTTATTTTTCGGGTCGATCCGAAATCCAAGATGGCCGTCACAGCCGCCATCTTGAAAAACACATTTTGAACTTCTTCTCAAGTTCTACCAGTGCGATTTGGCTGAAACTTGCATGAAATGATCCTGACATGGTCCCAACAAAGTGTTGTTATTTTTGGGTCGATCCGAAATCCAAGATGGCCGCCACAGCCGCCATCTTGAAAACACATTTTGAACTTCTTCTCAAGTTCTACCGGTGCGATTTGGCTGAAACTTGAGTGAAATGATCCTGACATGGTCCCGACAAAGTGTTGTTATTTTTCGGGTTGATCCAAAATCCCAAGATGGCCGCCACTGCCGCCATCTTGAAAACACATTTTGAACTTCTTCTCAAGTTTCTACGGTGCGATTTGGCTGAAAACTTGCATGAAATGATCCTGACATGGTCCCGACAAAGTGTTGTTATTTTTCGGGTCGATCCGAAATCCAAGATGGCCGCCACAGCCGCCATCTTGAAAACACATTTTGAACTTCTTCTCGAGTTCTACCGGTGCGATTTGGCTGAAACTTGAGTGAAATGATCCTGACATGGTCCCGACAAAGTGTTGTTATTTTTCGGGTTGATCCAAAATCCAAGATGGCCGCCACAGCCGCCATCTTGAAAAACACATTTTGAACTTCTTCTCAAGTTCTGCCGGTGCGATTTGGACTGAAACTTGCATGAAATGATCCTGATATGGTCCAGACAAAGTATTGTTACATCTAGATCTGGTTGATACACCATATCGAATATGACTACCATGACACTATATATATCTAATTTAATTTGCCTATTTGTTATTGGCGACCTTGGGCCTACTTCGTTTGAAAATAAAATTTGTATGTGAAAAGAAATTGAAAATGATTCCTGACATGGTCTGACCAAAGGGGACACCCATATATAATTAATTCTTCACTAATGAGCCAAGGTAGTCAGATGGAACGTTTTGTTATGGCCCTTTTGGGCCTATTGTATATTACATATCTATTATTTTGCATGTTAGTTTTTTTAAATATTGAAATTTTGCTGTGCTACTCATATATGCGTAACATTGTTAAATATTACTCAAAAAATATGTTACTTGTTCCAGATACAATGCCACAACCCTCGTTTTATTTTATTAAACTCTCAATCTTGTTATATAGAGAAGAATGAAACTTAAATTCCGAATTATACCAGTTACACAGATATAAATCGCTGTAATACACACTACGGGATTATGTAATTGGTATATTGTTAACTTAATATAATAACTAAATACTCAATATGAATACCATATTTACAAAGTCACAAAACTCTACAGCTGTATTTAACTTTGGAAGAAATGGTCCATGACATCTTCTTATATTGTGTCAAGGAAAGAATAACTCTTTGGAAACAAATTCTTATGTCCAGATGTTTTCTTGGATGTCTTAGCGTCTCAAAATATGTAATGGAAGTATAATCCATGTCCACATTCGGGTTTTTCCATTCCAGAATAGTCCATATTGTTTCTCCTATTTGAGTACTCCTGTGTGATGGTATGTCCAACATGCATTATTAAAAATATTCCACATGCGTATTGATTGCAATGTATGTAGTTTGTTGCATTTTTTTAGCTCACCTGGCCCGAAGGGCCGGTGAGCTTATGTCATGGCGCGGCGGTCCGTCGTCCGTCGTCCGTCCGTCGTCCGTCCGTCCGTCAACATTTCCTATAAATCGCTACTTGTCCTAGAGTTCTGCATGGATTGTAACCAAATTTGGCCACAAACATCCTTGGGGGAGGGGGAACAGAACTTGTATAAATTTTGGCTCTGACCCCCCAGGGGCATGAGGGGCGGGGGGGCCCAATAGGGGAAATAGAGGTAAATCCTTTAAATCGCTACTTGTCCTAGAGTTTGGCATGGATTGTAACCAAATCAGCCACAAACATCCTTGGGTGAAGGGGAACAGAACTTGTATAAATTTTGGCTCTGATCCCCAGGGGCAGGAGGGGCGGGGCCCAATAGGGGAAATAGAGGTAAATCCTTTAAATCGCTACTAGTCATAGAGTTCTGCATGGATTGGAACCAAATTTGGCCACAAACATCCTTGGGGGAAGGGGAAACAGAACTTGTATAAATTTTGGCTCTGGCCCCCCGGGGGCAGGAGGGGTAGGGGGCCCAATAGGGGAAATAGAGGTAAATCCTTTAAATCGCTACTGGTCATAGAATTCTGCATGAAATGTAACCAAATTTGGCCACAAACATCCTTGGGGGAAGGGAAACAGAAGTTGTATAAATTTTGGCTCTGACCCCCGGGGGCAGGAGGGGCGGGGCCCAATAGGGGAAATAGAGGTAAATCCTTTAAATCGCTACTAGTCATAGAGTTCTGCATGGATTGGAACCAAATTTGGCCACAAACATCCTTGGGGGAAAGGGGATATGAAATATTGTTATAATAACATTGTTGGCTTGTCACCCCGGGGGAAGGTAGGAGGAGGGCGGAGGGGAGGCCACAATAGCAGGGAATTATGAGGCTTGGTAATAAACACCTTATTCTTTAAAATCAGCTACTTGTCACAGAGCTTCCGCATGGGAATGTAACCAAATCTTGGCCTGAAACTACTCCCTTATGGGAGAAGAAGAAACTGAGTTTCTGTTTGTATAAATTTGGTTAGGTCCGAGAGGGCAGGGAGGGGAAGGGACACAAATAGGGGGATATAAGAGGTAAAGTTTATCAATTTGCTAATAGTCATAGAGGTTCTGTATGGATTTTGTTAACAAAGTTGGCCACAAAATTCCTTGGGGGGGGGAGGGGTAAGGGGTAAGCACAACTTGTTTAAAGTTTTGCGCTTGGCCCCCCAGGGGCAGGGACGGGTGGGGCCCAATAGGGGAAATAGAGGTAAATCCTATAAATCGCTACTTGTCTAGAGTTGTAAAATTGTAGTCCACGGATGGCTTTCATTAGAATCCTTTCGGCATCAGAGTCCTTTATGATGGTCGTAAATGCCGATTTTGGGTGAATAATATTTTTTCAAGATATATTTTACGGCAGACGTATCCTATTTTTTACACTCCTTTGAATTGCGCCCTTTGGGTTGTCTGCACAGGAAATGGAAAAACTGTCGGGATAATTTTGGATATCAGCAAACACATTTTGGTTAATCTATCACCACTATCGTTAACAACTACTGTGTAACACAGCTAATCAAGATAGGAGACATTGGAGAAATGCATGTATCTGATGATACTGATGAATAACCGTGAAATTGAACTGTTTACAAAGTGTTGGGTGGTCGAATTGACTGATTTGAATTTACGGATCCAACAGCATTAACCAAAGTTGTGAGTCAACATTACCGAAATGAACAATATGATTCAAAATGTAGACGGTAATGTTGAAGACCTCTCCAAGGTCGATGCAGACAAAAGGCAAACTGACGGCCAAGAACAAAAAAAATATGATGGCCGAAACGTCCGATGAAACGTCATGATCAGTGTGTCAAGATTTTTTTTTACACAAACAGGAAGAGACTATAGTCTTGATCAATTAAACAACCATTAACAAGTTTTAAAGAGACTTCATGATTATATTAGTGAAATGGTTTCGGACAATGTTTCAGTAAAAGTAATAAGCAAAAAGTACACGTCATGGATGCAAAACTGAACTCTTTCTCCAAATGCATAAACATTTTTTACAAAGAGAGACAGATAATGATCAAAGGGACCGCTATACCGGATCGTTAATCCCCGCGATGAGTTTCTCCGAGACTTCAAAGCTAAGATAGAGGAGTATTTCGTTAATGTATCTCTCAGCAAAAGTCAGCATGAACAAGATGATGAAGGTTCTCGTACTGGTAGTAACTCAAGCAGGTCAACATCATCGAGCAAAATATCAGCTAAAAGACTGAAAGAAGAGCAATTAAAAATTGAATTATCAGCCAGAAAGCTGACACTGCAGAAAGAACGGGAGATTGAACTAGCCAAGCTGTCATTTAAACTTGAGGAGGAAGAACTTCAATTCAACACAGATTTAGCTGTAGCCAATGCAACGAGTAAAACGTTCAGTGACTTCGAACAAACCGACACTAGTGAATGTAGGACACGGGCATTTGAATATTTAGGCTCATAGCCGAGTCTCTGTACAGGATTTGCACCTTTTGTACAAAGTCAGCAGAAGTAAATCAGCTCTTGTGACATATCACTGGTGAAACCTTCTGTTAGAAGCAGGTAAGTTCCTTCCACAAGACGGCTGATGTTTGTTTGATTAATTAACAGCTATGAATGAGTTAAGTAAACATCTGGAAGGATATTCTAGAGGCAAGGGATGAAATAAGACAAAAGCCAGTTCCTTAGTTCTGATGCCTTCCAGTGATGGTATGTGTCTGGACAGTATCCTTGGTAGACGGTGAATCATGTACGGAGGGCGGATTTCCCTAACATCTGATCATCATCTTTGTTATCATTTCCAATGTAGAAATATTGGTTGCATAATTTGTTGTCAAACCAGTATTGCAGAACTTACTTGGTTACACCCAAGAGTGTCAATTACAATAGAATTTATAATTGAAGAATAAGGCAGAAATCAGAACACTTTCTCCCATGAATCCTTTAGTCCTAGTGCTTGACTCCTGTGCCTTTGCTGCACTGATCCTAGCCTCATCATCCGTGCGCAGCTTTGGTGATTGGTCCCTCTGCAAAAAGCCTTTCCACTTGGTACCATTTGTCCAGGCTCCATGTAATACAGGCATCTCACCATTATGCTGGGCCATATTGGTTACATATGCACGAGCTTGTAGATCCTTTGTTGCAACTACAATCATAGCCTTCACAATAACTTCTAGATTTTCTTCAGTATTCTCTCCTGTTTGCACAAAGACAGGGATCCCATCAATGTAAAGTTTGATTATGTTAACATCTAATGGCCATGTTCATCTTTCCAACTCAATGACAAAGGAGCTCTGCAGGTAGGGGGTAAGAATTGTACCTGCTGCCCCTATTGCATGATCGTAAAAGGCGACTAAATTTAGAATCTTATCTTTTCTCTTCTTCCTAACTGACTTTATCCTTCCCAATGCCTCCCTTGGCACCGCCTCACTTTTGGCCTTGAGTTGAGCGTTCGCCCCTGTGAGGAAGGCTCTGGGTTCTGTCCCCTGGCCGAGACACACCAAAGTTTATAAAAGTGGTAGTTTCTGCTCCTGCTTAGCGCTCAGCAAAAAGGGAGTTGGACGACTGGTTCGCCCGTTGTCAGTATAATGTGACCGGGTGGGATGTGTTGCTTGGTGTCTTCGGCGGCATGCTCCAGTGATATAGCACTATAAAAAGGGCAAAAGTTCCACTATACAAGATGACACAACATGAATATACCACAGTCTCCCGAAACACGCACCTCGAACAACATACACGCTATACACAGCATACATGGGAGGCCGTCCTTACATGACCATAGCTGTTAATAGGACGTTAATTAATCAACGTTTCTTATTATTATTTTTTTTCTTATTTCTTCCACTTTCTTCCGCCGCGCGGGTTTTCGCAGCTTTTCTCAAAAATACTTAGTCGATTATCACGAAACTTCACATACATACTCATTAGGGTGTGGGATTGTGCATAAAGGGTTTTTTCCCCAACCGGAAGTCCAAGATAGCCGCCAGGGCCCATTTCCTGTTTTCAGGTTTCGTCCCCGATCTCAATGAAAATTGTCTATGGGGGTTTTAAGGGATGGTGAACATCATGAAAACATTTTCGTAAAGATTTTTGGTATTCCAAAATGGCTGCTGGCCCACTTCCTGTTTTCAGGTTTTGGTCTCCAATCTGAAAGAAAATTGGTATGTAGGGGTTTTAAGGGATGGCGAAAAACATGCAAACAATTTTGTATTTCAAGATGGCGGCTGGCCCACTTCCTGTTTTCAGGTTTTGGTCTTCTATCTCAATGAAAATTGGTATATAGGGGGTTTTAAGGGATGGCAAACAACATGCAAACAATTTTGTAAAGATTTTGGTATTTCAAGATGGCGGCTGGCCCACTTCCTGTTTTCAGGTTTCCGTCTCCGATCTCAATGAAAATTAGTCTATAAAATTATTTAGGGATGGCAAACAACATGCAAACGTTTTTGTAAAGATTTTGCTATTCCAAGATAGCCGCTGGCTCATTTCCTGTTCCTGTTCTTCAGGTTTTGATCTTTCGATTGCAATGCAAATTGGTCTACAGGGGTTTTAAGGGATGGCGAACAACATAAAAACATTTTCGTATAGATTTTTGGTATCCCAAGATGGCCGCTGGGCTAACTTCCTGTTTTTATATTTTGGTCTCTGATTTCAATAAAAATTAAAATATAGGGGTATTAAGGGATGCTGATCAAAATGATAAAAAAAATTTAAAAGATTGTCGCTGGGCCAACTTCCTGTTTTCAATTTTTCGTCAGTAATTCATTGAAAATTTGTAAATGGGGGGTTTTAACTTAAAATTTTAAGGGATGACATGCAGTCATGATATCTGCCAATTCCTCCGAAAACAGCCTTGTATTACCGTATTTTTGCGCGTATAGTGCACACTTTTTTTTATAAATTATCAAGTGAAAAGTTGGGGTGCGCACTATACGCAGGTACAAGGCATGGCCAGGTCCTGGTTCATGATCACCGAGTTATGTAGTTATGTACATTTTAGGAGAACCTGAATTCGTTGATAAAAGTACATCAAAATTCTCCCAAGATGTTCATATACACTTTGCAATTGCATTCTTAATTTGTTGCAATTGGGGATGCGTTTGGGGGACTATGTAATGGTGTCCATTACAATGAGTACTTGTTGCTGTCCTTCCAAAAAAGGACAACAATACCTGGGCGCTAGCAAGTATATTCCAGTATATCAGAGATGAAAATGGGAAATTTTAACAAAGGCTTAAATTTACTTTTACATTGAAAGTATATGTATGGAATTACATGTAACAGGTAGCTACAATGTTTATCTTTTGAAAATGAAAAAGACTGAAATCAGCTAATCAGCTTTTGATTTTCATCTCTGATTCAAATTTCAAATATATATCACAGAGGCAAATTTATTGGAAATTTACATTTTATTTGTGAACTGCATTGTATAAAACTTATTTAACAGTAATATAAGACTTGTATAAAACTTGCATGTAATATTTCTACCAGAAATTTTAAAGTAAATCTTTCTAACATTAAATAAAAAGTAGAAATTTAGGAGTCAAGTAAATAGCAGGTTGATGCTGAATTTCTTAAGGGAATAGGTATACCCATATTTGGATATAAATAGTCATATGAAGTACCAAAATATTTGTCTGGACATGTAGTTTGTCAGTATTCCCAATAATTTGCTGTTGATGCTACCCTTTTCTCTTTATATGTAATTTGTGGTCAAATGTAGCAAGGCATAACTACATAAATTATCAAACTTGAAAAAATAATCATGCTGTTATGTTCCGATAGCAGACTCGGAGCAGTTGTTTGACCACAATGGATTTTATTTCAGTATAAACACATATTTAGTTTTGATCTTTAAAGGCCAATTACCTTTCCGGAGCAAAATATAAAGGTTTCTTAAAAAACATTAATAACACCAGAAAATGCATACCGATGATCTAAAATAAGGTTACGACACCAAACATATGCAAGATTGCCTGCGTAATATATGAAAACCGTAGAGAGTCAATTCGCTGTTTTGCCGTCTGGCGCAGTAATAGTCAACTACCGCGCGGTATTTAGGACGACGGCGGGAAACATAATACGACCCGCGTTATGAAAATAAACATTTTATTTATTTTAATCAAATCGTTCAGAAGGTGATGATAAATGTAGTATTAACGGTAAGTTAATAATTTTTAGGACTCTACAAAATTATCGATCTTGTTTTACATTCCCATTTTAAAAATTAAAAGCCGTTTCGGAAAGGTAGTGGGCCTTTAAATACAAATGGCAGCTGTAAATGATATAGAATGCAATGGTTACAGCGTTTATATGAATATAAAGCCAATTCTGGTCAAACAATTCCTCTGAATCTATAAAGACTTGTGAACATCGCAGCATGATTGTTTTTCAGGTTTGATAATTTATGTGACCTGTAATTATTTCCTGCTACATTTGATTACATTGTAACTCTACAGGAGAAACTGTTAGCATCTACGTCAAATTATTGGGGGACCTGAGAAAATATATGTCCAGATAAATATTTTTGTAAGTCATGACTAATTTTGTGCAAATACTGGGTATTTATTCACCTTTGAAATTTCTGCTATTTACATAACCCTTAGTACAAAAATGTAAAACTTTAGGATAATAATCAAACCACATTAAATGATTCATATGGATATGCTTCAAAAGCTTCCACTTTTGTAAGAGGTTGAAGATGGAGTTGATATTTTTAACATTGTATTATAAAACTTTTAAACAAATGATTGTACTGAAATGATTGACTAGAATACATGACTGGTTCGCCCGTTGTCAGTATAATGTGACCGGGTGGGGTGTGTTGCTTGGTGTCTTCGGCGGCATGCTTCAGTGATATAGCACTATAAAAAGGGCAACAGTTCCACTATACAAGAAGACACAACATGAATATACCGCAGTCTCCCAAAACACGCACCTCGCACAACATACACGCAACACACCGCATACATGGGAGGCCGTCCTTACATGACCATAGCTGTTAATATGACGTTAATTAATCAAACAAACAAACAAACAAATTAGAAGTTATATATTGTACAATCTGATTAAAATACAGATCCCCATTATACACTACGTTATGGAGATCTGACGGCCACCCGAGGGAGGTCATGTTCAAACGACCTCTCCGATTACCATACAACGGATTTATTTCAGCCAATCAAAATGCGGCTCTCATAAACGCGTTCGGCAGTGTGTGCAAAATGGCGGAAGATGAAGCGATTGAAAAGGCATTAGAGACGGTGATGAAAGAATTTAAAGTAAATGAGTTGAAGGAAGAACAGAGGGAAATTTTGAGTATGTTGCTAGCTGGACAGGACTGCATCGCCGTCTTACCAACAGGATACGGGAAGTCACTACCCTACCAGATGTTTGTGCCTGTCCTCAAGTCACTGTCAAATTCCCACCCCGATCAGTTCCAGACGCCAGGGAAAGTGATCGTTTGCTGCCCACTCGTATCCTTAATGCAGGATCAAGTGAAACGTCTGGCAACCATATCCTGTGTGACCGCTGCTTATAAAGGTATGGAAACGCACAATACACACTACAATACGTAAACGCTAGCGATATGCCTAAATTTTGTATCATTCTGTAATGAGATATTTTGTGGACGTGCCTAAGGTCGTACCTAACCAGTCCAGATCTGGTCAATATAAACTGGAATAGAGACCACTGTAATTAATATGTATCCCCGTGATACATTAATTGTATTAATCCTGTGATATTAATTAGATGCACGACATTGAGAAACATCTGATAGACAATGCCAACACGACATATATTGTTGGAGTAATGTACATAACTGTATTACATTGTACAATGTATGCGACATAAACTCGATAGAACTGGTATTTTGAAATAAAAACTGAAACATGAATTTATCGGAATAACATTATTTAAATATAAACAACTGTTGCATTATACATGTAGATCTGAAGCTTAAAATTAGCATTTATTTTTGTTGATATTTAGTCAATGTATGTGACTACATTAGCCAGCTAGAATAGGATATTTCAGGTATGTTATTGTCCGAATACATTTTTGTCCTGGCTGCGCTGTGGAAAAACTTTAAAAGAAATAAATGTAATCATTTGTCGGACAAGTGCTCCTCTAAAATCTATTCGTCCGAATGGCATTTTCACTTGCCCTCAGTAATTTACACATCATTATGTATATGTGACTGTATATATTATATTATGTGTTGTTGTATGTCACCTATATTATATATTCAGCAATAAACAAAGATTACATAGTATATAATTAAGGTCCAGGTCATAATCAAGGTCAGAAATTTTTACTTGTCCAACGCGTACGGACAAGTGTGCTGTAAACATTCACTTGCCTAGCGCAATAGGTGATAAAGCGATTACAGTTCTCCGTCCCCGATTTGTTATTTTGTTGTTTGATCATATCAAAATTATTACAGGTGATAGCAGCGAAACGGATGATCTTATCAGAGAAGGGAAGATAGACATCATCTTTGCATCTCCTGAAACATTGGTCGGTGATAGACATTGGAGGAATGACCTGGAAAAGCTAAATGTGTGTGCAATAGTTGTGGACGAATTTCACACCATTCTTTCATGGTAAGAAACATCTGTTGAATTACAATTAAAAAAAATATTGTCAGTAAAAAAAACACCAAAAAACCTATAGAAAATTAAAGCAGATACTAAAACATTCAACACATGCAAATGTTATAAGATCATGCAATACGTAACATTTATGTAAATTCACAACATGTGTATAATTGAAATTTAAGAATGATGGGTATAGCGCTAGCGCTTCATGTTGAATTAGCTTCTGTCCAGTTGGCATTCATACTAATATTGGCAATTAATGCTGAATGAAAGTTGTTCAATGTTTATTTACATTTTAGAACAATTTTATGATAAAATCCCAAGAGATTTTGCATCTAATAAACAATAATAAATAAAGAACTCATTATCGTTTTAATAAGGACAAAACAGCCATCTTCCATGATCTCTCGCATGACAATTTGTGACGTCACAGTGATAATAACGTCATACTTAGATGGTAATTCATGATCATTTATGATAAATGCCAACGGCGCATCAAAAGGTTACACAGTATGACTGCAGTGAAAATGTTAATGTATATAATGTTTCAGTGTATAATATATGTAAAGAACTTTAATTTAAATGCATCCATTATAGTAACTTAACTTTATTTCAGGGGTGGACTTGCTGATGAAGAGGAGAAGTCTGTATTTCGCAAATGGTTTCGACACATTGGCGAGTTAAGGTCCCTGTTTTC
Source organism: Argopecten irradians (assembly GCF_041381155.1). Classification (NCBI taxonomy): domain Eukaryota; kingdom Metazoa; phylum Mollusca; class Bivalvia; order Pectinida; family Pectinidae; genus Argopecten; species Argopecten irradians. Next base: position 13,854 of record NW_027188021.1, on the reverse strand, counting down.
TACAGTACCAGTCCTTGCGTTAAGTGCAACATGTACAAAAGCTGTGAAGAAGAGAGTGATGTCTGTGTTGAACTTCGACGACAAGACCAGGTTCATGTTTATATCGCCAAACAAAGAAAACATCAAATTTGTGGTACACCGGACAGCAAATGATGCAGAAGCAGCAATATTTTGGCTTGTCGAAGCATTGGCAAAGTTTGAGAATGCATTTCCAAAGATTATTGTATATTGCAATTCCATCAAGGATGTGTCTTCTATCTACAACATCATTGTGACAGAGTTGCCCGAAGCAGTCTCATATGTTGAAATGTACCATTCAGAAACAACAGATGAGAAGAAGGAGCAGATCCTCAGAGATATCGGTGAAGGCCAAAGACTGAAGATTGTCATTGCAACAAGTGCTTTGGGAATGGGGGTTGATGTTGCTGATTGCCACAACATTGTGTTTTATGGGCCACCGAAAACTATTGTGGACTTGGTACAACAAGCTGGAAGGGCTGGTCGTGACGGAGAACAATCAACTGCGCTACTTTTGTGTAATCCTCACCAGTTAGTCCATATTGATGACGATGTGAAAGAAATCGTTAGGACAAAAACATGTAGGAGAAGCGCAATAATGCAGTGTTTTCTTTCCTCATCTGAAGTGAGTAAACTTTCTAACATTGGGAGGCATAACTGCTGTGACTTGTGTATGACAGTGTGTGCTTGTGGTGAGTGTAATCAAACTGCTATTGAACAACTTTTGACAGCTGCAACCCTTGAGAACAAAGAAGTGAAGGAAGGCAGCTGCAGTGACAGTGACACAATCTCGTATGAATACGAATCGGACTTGGAGTTGGCAAATATGGAGATGCCAGAGTAGGAATAAGATTTATTATCATTTTTAGTATTTTATCTGAACTTTGGATTAACAGAATATGTGTGTGTTATTCTGATTTTAAATAAATCTGTCCGTCTGTCTGTAGACACAACTTTAGTCCAGTGGTATGAAAAAAAAATCGTCCAATCACAAAGCCAGATTGAGTATGTTTAAGAACAATTAATTATAAATAAATGAAAACTATAAAACAATATTCATATGGTCAATTGGTTTTTATTGGCTTGAATGAAAATAATCTTCATATGAAACCTTTCAGTTAAGAATTTTGTTCATAATTTATAAATGTATAACTCAATTTATCAGGTACACAATTGCAAGTATGTATACATACATGGTTTCACTGTGAAATATTGATCATTATTCTTATATTGATAAAAGTTCATTCAAGTTCATAGTTTAATAGACATGAGATGTAACACTGTCAGGGATGGGTTCAATATAATTACACAGCAATGTTATATGTTATTAATTAAAGCCCCATTATGTTTTGGGGTGAAAAATATCGCCATAAAGTACCAAATTTTTCTGAATAGTAGAGCATATATCCTTATGAAAATATCCGCTAATAAAAATGCCCAACATTTCCATGTTTTTCAAAAACAATAGAAAACCCCTCTTCGGAGAGGGGGAAATCTGTAGTTCCGCCCCACAGCCGAAACAATTTAGTACGCATGCGTAGGCACATAAAAAGTGGAATTTCCCTAACAAACTTCAACATCATGCATGGCGAACGCAACTCGCCAAATATGTGTCAGCGAACACACATGGGTCCGTTGGAACGTGGTGAAGAGCAATTCTTCAAACAACGATTATTTAGCTGTCAAGTCGCTCGATCGCGATCGACTGCACATTACGAACACACGCATTCCACGCGTGGACCTACAAATATATGTTGTATATGTGTGTATTTACATGTAGTTTCTATATAAAACTAGACTAAAACTATTCAAAAAGTTTTTATTCTTGAATGAAAAGCGCAATTAACAAAATTTTAATTACAATGGTATTTGCTGTTCTTATGTATTTTGTAATAAAGATTTATATATAGATGCCTATAGGGCCTAAACTAGCTTTATTGAAATGTACATCGAAACCGAACACACGTTTGTGTTATCTGATGAGGCCTCCCATGGGGTGGGCTCGACAAAACTCGTAAACAAATGAAAGTAAACACAAATACGCCATGTCGTTACCTGCTATATAGATATTACACTTTGTTTCTTACAAAGTCTGGTAAGCCTACATGTTCTACTCCATCGAAGACCGGACATAAACTTAGACCAGTGTTTGAGACAACAGGTTCAACGACGATTTCGGTATCGGATCTATCCATGACAAGTGATCATGATCATGAATTACTAACCGAGTACAATCCACACTGTAGCATAAGATTAATATTATGAACTTTGTAATTACTACATGCAGAAACATATATACATAATATATGGTCATGCTACATGTACGGTATATGAAACACAGGTGTTTGGCTCTATAGAGATTTTTCTCCGTATATATGTAATACTGTGTCAATATATAAAGAGAGAAAAATGTCTATAGAGCCAAACACCTGTACATGAACCACATGTAGGCCTATGTGATTCATATCATCTCACAATTAATTGCATGCACAGGACAGGAAAAGGAATTATGTATACAATGTAGAATAGTTTGGTTTGATTGAAAAGTACCAAGAAATATAAAACAGTCCGTTAATGATTTATACACAGTTCATCAAGTGAAGAAGATCTGGTGGAAAAGTATACCTCTGATGAATACTGAGAATAGATATATATAGATGTAATATACGATCGATATGATCGATATGTATACATATATTTACAAATAACATATATACATGCAGTAACCGTGTTGATCATGAGCAAAGTAATATAATACAGAAATGTCTCAACATACAATTTGATGTATCTCGACTAGCGCCGATTTCAGTGATCGTTCATGTACATGTACTATCACATATTTCATAGACATAAGAATATCTTTATACATTACCCAAAGAAGAAATAGAAAGCAGTTATAATACATGTATATAGTAAGCTATTAGTCCACCTCTTTACGTATGTTCTGAGTATTTAGATATACTGTGCTCTCCAAACTCTCAGATTATGAATAGATTAGTAGTATCATGATATTTATTTATATATTATAGTTTGGGATAAATACTGTATTTATCTCAAATTATTACACGAGAGGAAAGTTAAAATCAACCGATCATTACCAAAATTGACACGACCACGTGTTTATATTTGTACATTTAGTATACCACTCTGCAAATTCATAAAGACAAAGGTGTCGCAATGAAAACGGCCTGCCTTTATAATAATCTATCATATTGGAATAACATATATCTGTACTGATTTCAAAACTCTGAAACGCTTTTCAGGTCGCTTTGTATTTAAGGATATGACAGATCTTGAAGAATACACAAGATTTAAATCTGACTATAATCGATATGCAGCCTCTTGAGCACTGAGTTTTCTAGTTTTTAACACACAATATCCTATCCTCAACAACCTTGATTATGATTTGTAGTTCTATCTATTGTATTTGGCAATCTTGATAGAGCAAATTTTAAATCATCAGGCTCAGATTTACATATATAAGCACAAACGTAATAGGCAGCGGATTCACTATTCCCAACTATTTGGATATCCATATTTGCTTGCCAATTATATAGAAGTAAAGGATTATAAGCATTAAGGTAGCTATCTATTGAAGGTCGTTTGGTTTCATAAAATTTGTTTTTCATATTTTCTGATCATAAATCTACATTACTTAACAAACGTGTTGAATCACATGAAGAACATGGAAATCCAGATCGACATCTTCCAGACTTCCTTAAACAATACTCAGAATGCTGATGTGTCTGAAACTTCTTTGCGAATTGACTCCGACTAGAATTGGTACTTATCACTTTGTCAATATAGTTTATCAACAACTTTTGATCACTATAAATTTCTGAAAAAATTTTCAATCCAAAAGAACAAATGTATATGAGGACTTCCTCGATTTTGGAATTCAATTCTTCCAAAATGATCAAAAACTTTTCCTAATGGATTCTTCGGACCATATATGACATGCTTAAGTAAAGCATTAAAATCGTCTTTGAAAATGTTTAGCTGTTAAAACAGGATCTTGCTTCACCCATTTATTTCCATTTGATACTTTCAATGCAGCTTTGTAATCGCATCATAATAAAGTCATAAATAAGTCTGGCCAATGCATATCATTAGCAGATAATGTAACAAACTGACTTGGTGGCCCAATGGACTTGAACGTTGCAAGGAGTTTCAGTAAATTGTTTTTCCAATATGCAGCTGTTCCTTTAATCAATTTCATAAACATGTAAGAATTTTGAACTATATCAGGATTATTGGTAAAATTTGAAATATCTCCTGCAGTTAAATTTTTTTATTCGCATATGTATATCTACAGAATTGTGAAGTCGATTCTTTCATAAAAGTTCACTGCATGCAACAGATAGGAAATATCTTTCCGAAAACGACCATCTTTAAAATACTTTGTTTGTTTGTTTGTTTGATTTATTAAAGTCCTATCAACAGCTATGGTCATGTAAGGACGGACTCCCATGTATGCGGTGTGTTGCGTGTATGTTGTGCGAGGTGAGTGTACTGGGAGATGCATCTTGTGTTGAAAGTGTTTGAAATTTGAAATTGGAATATCTCGTGTTTGTCTAAATCAATTTATGCCAAAAGGAAACACGTGAGGAAAAGCCGATTCCTCACCTGAATCCATATCATATGCATTTTTTGGAGAAGTGGTGCACCATTTTAGAGAAATATGAGGTGTGTTTTTTGTCAATAGAGTTCCCAAGTCAATATCTGGAACAGCATAATCAACAGATGTTACTGTGTATTCATCAAAATCATCATCACATGACATAATTTCACCAAGTGAATCACTATTATCAGGCACGTTCTTGAAAAACTGTCATTTTAATGAAATATTTTTATACACAAGATTGTTTGACTTCAGCCACAATAATGCATTCAAGATCTTGTCTTTGCGTACAATGTGTGTAGGCTTTGTGTCTTTGTTGTACTCATATGACACAGTTATGACATTAGCATCCTCAAAAGAATGTGGTAATGTACTGACTTGTTGTTCAAAATTAATTGGAAAATCAATGGATAATCCCTTCTCTGCAAGTTGTCCCCCATGTAATATAATAACTGTCATAAACACTTGTATTTTACATATTAAGCGACGCTCCATTAAAGAAAGACCTTTCAAGCATGCAGGTATCTTTCCTGGGTTAAGTTTGTTCGCAAAACTGTTAGTAGGAGGGACACAGTTTTTTTATATGATTGAAACAATAAGAACACACAGCACTTTGAGGATAAAGTTTAAGATTGTCATGAACAATAAACTCTGTTTTTAATTTAAAAATTTGGTTTTTCATATAAAAACTTATCACAACATGTGCAAACTGAAGAAGGAGTTTGAAAAATTTCTATTTGAAATTTATCATTCAGCAGATGACTTTTCATGAATTCATTGCCAGCTGTTTCATTCAAATTAATTGATGAGTCAATTTCTATAAAATCTGCTACAATTGTGTAATCATACTGGAAATTGCAATTAAAATTGCAGTAAGAATATGGCAAAGAACTGGCTATGTTATCAACTTCATCCGTTTTACACAGATCTTTTTTGTTGAGTATTTCCTTCTTTTCTTTCTTCCACGTCTGGGTAAACAATACGTATGTTCACTGGTACCCACAATTTCAGTAGCAATTATGTTCTCAACATCAATATGTGTATTTAATTCAACTTTTCCAAGGAAATTGAATTGTTCTTCTGTATTATTAAGATAATCGTGTACCAATGTATGTATGGAAACATTATCCCTGTTAGTATTATTTGCTTTTTTAATACTTTCACCAGGCAATTCATGGTAGTATGTTTTACTCCCTTCAGTTACATAATCTTTAATCTCATTTCTACTGATATATTCTTGTGGATGTAATTGTCTGCCTGTTAAGTTTATGTCCTCAGTTCTTCCATGATTAAACATTACAGGAGAAATGTTGTATATATTACCTGCATACTTTGCCAATAAAAACTGTGTTAAAGACCTCAGATCAGAAATATAAGAACAGCAGCACTTCCATTTGGGTCTGTTTCACCAAAGTAGTTACATGCATGAGAATCAAACAAATAGTACTGGGCATCAATATGCAGTAATGCAATAGTTGAGTAGCCAAAAGTGCTTAGCAGATATTCTGATAGTTCAAAGCCCTTGTGTCTTCTGACACCATATACTGACCAACCTCACCATAGAGAATATATCATGATAAACAGTTGTTTCTAAAATATCCCTGTCAAGTGTGACCACGTTTGGAAGTTCATCATGTGCTAGGTATGTATCTGGGTTATATTCTCTTTCAGAAATGATAGATTCATACAAATTGTGCCCATTAAATATTATTCTATCTATGTCAAATGGGGTTTATATTTGTTAAATATAAACCATATGCAAAAAAAATTGCAAGAGCAAATAATGCAATGGCAGTGCACTGAGTCCCTTTCCCTGGAAATAAACCACTCCCCTGGTGCAAGGAGCCCATGACGGTCCCCGCCAAAGGCATAATTTATCGGTCCAAACCTAAAGCTTTTATCTCAAAAATGTGTGTAAGCTAACCAAAATCACACGCACCTGCTAGCGTTAAATAAAATAATTAATTCACATACTGTACCAAATCCCCTCAGTCCTGTCAAAATACAGCGTCTGGGGAGTTGTTTTTTTTATTTAGAGATAACGGAAAACTGACCTCGCAGCAGCTGACCTACATTTACGTAGCCTGAAAATGTGTGCACACTGTATACCTGTGTGTTCAGTCGCAGTACCGTGTCACCCAAATACTGGCGACTCACTATGTATGCATCGTTTTTATCTATAAGAAATAACGAATCAACAGTTAAAATATAAAAGATATATAAATATATGCCTAGCTATAACACCTCAGTGGAACACTGTATCACACATGTAACGAGCGGAATGCCAGTAGGTCCGTTACATGTGTCAGCGTACCTGTGTCAGCCACAGTAACACCTTACGCCCCAAATAAGTTTGCAGCAGCTAACAAACACAGCTAGATTGCCATAACGAATTGCACAGTTATTTCTATTGTAGCCTATCAGTTACAGTATATCTCTGTTGTATTCAGTTACAGCATATTTAAGAATTGTACATTGATACGTAACTTGATTGATTAGCAGCTTAGCTTGCAGCAGGTAAACCATGCGGTGGAGGCTGACAAAAAGGAAGTCAGCTGTAGGCATGCCCTGTTGGCCATGTAGGCCTAAGATGCGTAAACTATTTCGCGTCAGCTTATCTGAGTTACGCCGGCATCATATACAGATTTCAGCACTGCAAACCGACGAGAAGGCCCGGCGACTTGTACGCCAAAGGCGTGCATCATTCTCAACTAAAGTATCATATTACCATGGCAAAATCCAATCGCCGCTAATGTATTTACTGCCTGGGCGTAATGCGCCCAGGCAATAATCATATATATTATTAATAATACTGGCTGACAGGCGACCATCATAGCGTTTCGCTGGTAACTAATTCCTCGCCATCTTGTCTGTAGCTGTACGATTCATTACCGGTCAAATGACGTTAATAAAGTCATTTTATGTTAGAAAGTTACACGTCCATTGTGATTTCCATTTAAAAATATGTCTTGAAATTTGTGTTTTGATTATACAAGTACACATGTGCTGGTTTGAATAGGTACTCTGCGAGATCTCACGGTTGCCGGAATTAACCAATAGCAACAGAATCCTTTACAGACTTTGTGAAATTTATGATTATGAAAAAAAAACATTTGTCCAAGTGTCACAGTGTGAGTTGATGTATTTTGCTATAGTATCTATTTAATCAAAGGGAAAACAACTCTAGATCCGTTGGGAATGAGTCAGCTCCAGCCTCTTCATCTCTACTGCCATTGGAACCGGTACCGGTTAAGAAACCGCATAAAAGCCAAAAAGTAAGAAGTACAAGGTCATTTAAAATAATGTTATATTTCATTGATTCACCAAACATGAATTAGAAAAGGAATGAAACATTTAACTATGTCTGCTATTAATTTGAAATTTATATTTGTATGCACAGCTTCTACAAGGCTTGATCATTCAATCATGTCAGCCATCAACAATTATTAATTAATTCTATGGCGATTAAAATTGCATCCTATACCAATGAGCACTATATATAAAGTTTGCCACACATTTGACGTCGCACGTGGAACGCTTTCCAGTCATCGCTCATATTTCAGTGTTCTGCCGAACAGCATGGATACATTTTTGTCGATCCGGCCTTCGGCTGCCACTTGCCGAAGGCTAAATTGGGCTCCATTGTGCTGTATAGTTTAATATTTTTCTACTTTGTCCCGCATTACTGTTCATATCCTATTATGTTATCGTGTTCGTTTTGTATGTCTTGATAAAGGGGCAGATCGCCTGGATAAATGATACACTTCTATCTTATATCAAATTATAGAAACTGTGCATAATTTGGATATACAGTATCGGGGCCAACCCTATATGTACAGAGCAGGGACATTTGATACTGCTCGTAGATTGGACAAGATAAGGAACGGTCACTTGGTCAAATTTCAGCAGCAATAGCCATTGAGTTTCGCGAGTTCATAATATTCTTGGACAATATTCCACTACCAATTCACCCAAAACTTTTTATGTAAGGACACTGATACTCAGCGTTCTTTTCTGAACGTTTTTCACACGGAGTTAACTGCAAACATGTTTAGTTTATGTGAGGCCTTGTCAACTTACGGCCGATAATGGCGGCACGGACGAAGTTCATAATCACAAAGGAATGAGCCTTGGGATAGTTTTAATGGGCTAATTGGACAATACAGAAACTCAGAGATGAGTTTGAGAATCAAGTTTGATATTTTCGAACCGCTTTCCATGTCAAAAGTTAATCTGAAAGGACTTATTTGGAGACGTTAGGAAGACAAGAGTCTGCTCCATCTTCATCATGCCGTGCATAAACACAGATAGCAACGTCGAATTGTACAACAAATACTATCGCTACAAAAATATCAATGTCTAGACAGGCGACGAACACTTCGTTCTGATAGTGTTTAACAGAACGTACGTGAAAGTTTGCAACAAGACTATCTCCGAGCGCGGCGACATCACTTAGTCAACCACATTAACAGTGAAGAGCCACAGGCAGATTGCAGCACAGATACACTACTTTAATGGATCACATGCTTGCATCAAGTGTGAGGGAGCCTCAGGGATGATAGCAAGGCAAGGAAAAGTCTTTGCTAGATGTTTTGGTACAGGCTCCAAGGTGATCGGTATCCAAATATGACCAACGGGAATGTTTTGGTTTCTATGGATAATGTCACTGCAAAAAAACCGAGAACAAGGTTTCTAAGGTTTCAAAGAAAACCTTTTTTTATCCTTCCTAATGCCTCCCTTGGGCACCATCTCACTGGCGTTTTTCTTTAGATTAATAAAAGGGTCATAATTCAGTCAAATAGGGTCCAATCAGAGTCCATATTATCAAACAGGGCAAATACCCTGAAATATGTTAGTAACTTTTCAGAGCCAAAATTTATACAAGTTCTGTTCCCATTCCCCCAAGGATATTTGTGGCCAAATTTGGTTACAATCCATGTAGAACTCTAGGACAAGTAACGATTTATAGCATTTACCTCTATTACCCCTATTGGGTCACGCCCCTCCTGCCCCTGGGGGTCAGAGCCAAAATTTATACCAAGTTCTGTTCCCCTTCCCCAAAGGATGTTTGTGGCCAAATTTGGTTACAATCCATATAGAACTCTAGGACAAGTAGCGATTTATAGGATTTACCTCTATAACCCCTATTGGCCACGCCTCTCTCCTGCCCCGGGGGGGTCAGAGCCAAAATTTATACAAGTTCTGTATTCTCCTTCCCCCAAGGATGTTTCTGGCCAAATTTTGGTTTACAATCCATGCAGAACTCTAGGACAAGTAGCGATTTATAGGATTTACCTAAATTTCCCTTATTGGGCCCCGCCCTCCTGTCCCCGGGGGGTCAGAGGCAAAATTTATACAAGTTCTGTTCCCCTTCCCCCAAGATGTTTCTGGCCAAATTTGGTTACAATCCATGCAGAACACTAGAACAAGTAGTGATTTATAGGATTTACCTTAATTTCCCCTATTGGGCCCCGCCCCTCCTGTCCTCGGGGGGTCAGAGCAAAAATTTTATACAAGTTCTGATTCCCTTCCCCCAAGGATGTTTTTTCTGGCCAAATTTGGTTAAAATCCTATGCAGAACTCTATGACTAGTAGCGATTTAAAGGAAATGTTGAACCGTGACAGGACGGACGACGGACGCCGCGCCATGACATAAGCTCACCGGCCCTTCGGGCCTGGTGAGCTAAAAAATGTTGATGTCATACTAATTTGAAAAATATGCAGTATGACTTATAATTAAAAGTGCTATAAAACATTTAAGGCATCTGGAACTGCAACCTTATATCTATTATACATATATTTCTAATATTGAAGAAAAATCGTTTAAACAAAGTGTAATAATTCAGATTTCCCGAAACTGGGTGCACTGTTTCTCACCGGTTGCAATTGCTGACCTGAATGTGATACACAATGACATGCATGCTGATCTATTTTTTGAATTTATTATATTTTAGCTAAAAATAAACAAATCATGGTAACGAATAACATCTAAGATAATTGCATCACTTCCAAAGACATTACAAAAATTATTATTTGCATGAAAATTAAACAGTAATTAGTACTAGTTTGGGTCCCTCACCATCTAACACGAAGAATCATTTGTGAATTATAAGGGGATACTGTAAAGGTGATCTTTTGTTTACTATGATTAACTCAATTGAAAGACCAGCTGGTCTTTATACACCTAACCATACCATAATTGTAGAATGAATGAAGAGGAAATCAATGTGCTTACCCTTCGTAGAGAAATGGCAAAAGTAGCTACTCACAATGGGAAGTCATTCGAAGTGTACAAAATCATTATGTTATTGTGAGTGGCATGGGATAGACTCCACTATATTTGTGAATAAGGGAATACAATCAATCACGGTAACGAAGGAATTGCGTTATTTCCAAAAATGGAAGACCAGCTTTGGAAACACTTCATACCATAATTGTAGCAATTGTAAAAAATCCAATTAAGCCCTTCGTAGAGTAACGATCATTTGTTCACTACTTACCACCAGTGGGAACATATATAAAATACTGTAGAGGTTAATGCACAAATATTTGTCTCAGTATCCTCGTTAGACTCCACTAAATTCTATCATACAGAGATTATCTACCAATAATAATTATCGAATTCTAATTAAGTTATATTCCAAAACCTGAGTTCTTCCCCTGCCAAGACACACCAAAGTCTATAAAAGTGGTAGTTTCTGCTTCTGCATAGCGCTAAGCATACAGGGAGTGGGACGACTTGTTCGCCCGTTGACAGTATATATGACCGGGTGGGGTGCGTTGCTTGGTGTCTTCATCGGCATGCTTCAGTGATATAGCTTATAAAAAGGGCAAGTCAATCATAGTTTGTTTGATTAATTAACGTCCTATCAACTGCTATGGTCATGTAAGGACGGCCTCCCATGTATGAGGTGCGCCGCGTGTATGCTGTGCGAGGTGCGTGTTTGGGAGACTGCGGTATATCATGTTGTGTCTTCTTGTATAGTGGAACTGTTGCCCTTTTTATAGTGCTATATCTCACTGAAGCATGCCGCCGAAGACACCAAGCAACACACCCTACCCGGTCACATTATACTGACGACGGGCGAACTTGGAGATAGTTACTAATCCAACTACTATGGATTGGCTGAAGAAGTGTCTAGATCATTTAAAGAACCCACAATGCGACCATTCCTTTGAGGTAAGTGAGTTACATTTGAATTTCTTTTATTTGGGATTTCTAGTCTAGTGTATTCAATAGTTTTTTTTATCTTGACCAGAAGTTAAGTCCTTAAAAAGCTTTAATTTTAGTTTTATTCTTCACTGCAATCAATACTATAGAAAGTATCAAAAGTAGAAACTACAATCAATTATATCTATATATGTCAGCACAGATTTCTCAGTTACAGTACTTCTTATCAGAATTTCTAAAATATTTCATTATCATCAAAATTACAGACTGTACCGCAAATACCCAATCCTCAAAGTCAATCGTTTGTGCCATGGAACTCATATGCAAGGAATATGGGTACATCTTCATTTGCTGTGGGACGTGAGACTCAAGGTCAGAGGTACCAGGAACAATTGTTTGTTTGATTTATTAACGTCCTATTAACAGCTTTGGTCATGTAAGGACGGCCTCCCATGTATGCTGTGTGTTGCGTAAATGTTGTGCGAGGTGGGTGTCCTGGGAGACTGCGGTATATTCATGTTGTGTCTTCTTGTATAGTGGAACTGTTGTCCTTTTTATAGTGCTATATCACTGAAGCATGCCGCACAAGCAAATTTCAGTTACAACATGGCATGTTGTGTTTTTTGCTCTTTTTATTTTTTTATTTTTGAAAGACACACATATTGTTGTTTTATCCACCATAGACTCTTTCAATATTGGCTCTTTGGTGTATCATATTATTTATTTAGTTATCAATCAACTTAGTTTCCAGCTTTTGAAAATATGTGACCATCATTTTGTGATACTTTAAAAAATCAAAGAACAATTGCTTACATTTCAAATGAAATTATCATATTTAAGTTCTAATTAAAATGTTTGATTAAGGATTCTGATACAAGTTAAGCCTGATGAATGATTTGTTGTATTCACATACCTGGTACCCTAGGTATCTTCCAGATAATAAATGTATAGAATAATTTTTCTTGAATTATTATTATTCCTTGACTGTTTGCAGGTGTACTCTGAAGCGCCTATAGCAACTGTTTCACTGCCAGTACCTTCAAGCAGCAACACCTGTTTTGGTAATGATTTTCTGTAGATGTTACTTTTAGAATGAGATTTTATTTGCTATTATTTGAAAAAATAAGTTTTCATACTAGAATGAAAAGCATTTGTTCCAAAAACAACAAATTAATATACAAAGAATACTTCAAAATTATTGCAATACCTCAACTCAGTTATATGTATGATATTTAAAATTTCAGTGTCATTCAACGCCTCTGCGTAGATCACCAAGGAAATCACAAAATTTAGTGCCAACTAATTGTACCCTTGAGACCAGCTGAATTGAAGTTTAAGATCAGCTTTGAAGTATTTTATACAACACACAATGATTCATTTTTGTTTTATGCTTATTCACTCTCAACTTTTGGAAATGTATCTCAATCCTAATTTAATTGAAATTGGTTGCAAAATGATAACTTAAATAAATATTCTCTAATTGTTGTAGGTGCACTTTGAGGCTCTTCCTCCACTGCCGTCATCTAGCAACACTTACTGGATATGGTAGGTTTCCGTTGTAAAAATCAAAGTACTGTAAGTACTGAACTGAAAAAGCATTGATATAACAAAAAATTAGTTTAAAGAAGGCAAATTTTTCATTAACATTTTAGGTTGTATATTTTCTTGCAAGTCTTTCATTATCTAGTTGGGTTATTTATCTTCCATGTGTTCTTTTCATTAATTTTGAATAAATTGTAAAGATTGCTGACAACCATTCCTCCTTATATCAAAAGAAGAATCTAAAAATTATGAGAAGATTTTAAGAAAATGCTAGATTTTTTTTTTTAGATTTGAACTTTGAACCTGTCTTGAATTCAACAGTTTCAAAAATATTTACGGTCATTGTCATGGCCTTTTCTATAATATTTATATAATTGTCTGAATAATAAAATAAAATAATGTAGTTATGATTATTTCGATAATTGATCTTGAGGACAAGGCCATGGAGACCTACAGCTAATATAACAATCTGCAGTAAAATGACAACAAGGGAAGCATTTAG
>NW_027188020.1:0-51101 GCF_041381155.1 Argopecten irradians | reverse complement strand
TGGTATGGTAGGTATGAAGGGAATGTTGACCAGATATGAATGGGATATTGACCAGGTATGAAGGGTTATGGACCAGATATGAAGGGAATGTTGACCAGATATGAATGGGATATTGACCAGGTATGAAGGGTTATGGACCAGGTATGAAGGGAATGTTGACCAGATATGAATGGGATAGAATGAAGCATGCATCTTTCTCTGCAATAGTAAACAACTTCTAAATACCATTTTTATCAGGAATATACTTGATATTTGAAATTCTACCATTTAATCGTTAGATAACAGGTTTTGAAATTGAAGATAATTTGGGGACCCAAATGGACATAAACCATACAATTCAAAGGCTGGAACAGTCCATTATAAATTTTCAGGGGTGATCGAGTTAGAGTATATTTCATTCACCCCTGTTTCCAGAGATGAATGAATGTTTGTGTACCTTTCTAGGACATTCCATTAGTAAAGATGGCTGACAAGCCTCCAGCAAAGATCCCGGGTCACATAGAGCGCCAGACCTCGACCTCGTCACACAGCTACGACGAGTCACCACAGAAACTTTCCGAAGAGGAGGCGAAACAGCTGGACCAGGAATGTCACGAACGCTTCATCAAGGTCGGCGTCAAACACACATCACCGATGGGCAGGTATGTCATTACCGGAACCAGGGCCCAAATATCATGAAATTTCTTAACTTTGTAGGATCTCCTTAAAGGATTTGTGCAGCCAAAAATTTTTTTTGATAATACGTCAGGATATTGCTTTGGATGAATGAAAAATTAAGTCCCACCCAACGAATCGCCTAGCTTTTAGCGCTATCGGTTGGTTTTGGTCGTATTTTACGAGTAGTGTCGACTACAGTTCAGAGATAATGAGCTTGGTGGTCACGTGGTCTTGTGATGTCACAGTAGTCCGCGGCTACACAAGGTAAGCCTAGTACTATACATCTATACAGCACATATACGTATACGTTAGATCTACAATTTGAGTTTTTCAAGTAAATGGTTATTCTAGCTTTATGATGTAGATATTTTCAGTTTCAAAACATTCCATTTACATCATTTCAAACATTAAATAAAGCATATATCTAACTTTAGATTAGATAATCAGTCCAATTTGATAGCGATATCAAAATGATGTTCGGATCAGTCTGGACTGATATTTATAGATAGCATATGATGTAAATTTCAGTGTGATAAAAAAAACAGTATAATGTAACACTATGTGTTTTACGAGTAAAATGTTAATCCCAAAATTTAGCATGAATATATCTAGAATCCGTGATTTTATTTCAAACTTGTGTTATAATGATGCAAACATGGCACAGTTTTTGAGTAAAAATAAAATGTGGACGGTTATCAGTTATGTTATATTGGAGTAACAGTACCGAACTTATACCGAAAATAATATGTATATCTATATTGTTGCCTTTGAAACTTTATCCATAACGTTTACTAAAAAGCAGAAATACATCAATGAAATTTCTGATATATGTTTCTAAATTACGGTTTAAATGTAGATTTAAATTCATTATTTCAAAATTATACTAAATTCTAAAAATAGTATATTCATTGTCGATCCATTTGTATATCATACCGAGATTTAATAGTATGATATATGATCATTTATCGTATAATCCAAAAAGTAACCACATGTAGTGTTCAAATGAATTTTGAAATTACTTGTATATAGGCATTTTAAATAGATATAATATCTAGTATATATCTAATTAAATAGTATATTTAAATCTCTGATGATATTTAAATAAGTATATTTAGTGTGGTAATGTTGTAACTCTTTCGAAACCTTAGGAAATACGGAATATTTCATTGCTATATGCCACGATTCAGTAATAACAGTACTAGACTGGAATAATTTTTAAGGTTAAACCTTTCGTTGAAATAGCTCTTACAGAGATTTAAATAGTATAATTATATTTAAATCTCTGGTTCTTAGAACCATTTTTGTTTCTGAATAAGTCAACTTCCATTATTGTTTTACCTGTGTACGACATATATATGTATATATGTAATATATATTATTAGGTATGATCAGGGATATTTTATTTCCATTTGCTTTTAAATCTTCATTTTAAAAATTGAGGTGACCTAGAACATAGATGTACGGGGTTTCCATAATTCAAATCACAATCCAGTTAATGGATGTCCTAACCTGATTGACAGTAAGACAATAGCAAATACCCGATATAGTCCACCGAATAGCAAATTGCCCGCGGCCAGGTAATTACAGGTGAGTTCGATGAATGGCGTTGTGTACAGGTAAACAACATCCTGGTCAAGGTATTACATAATCATCAAACCAAAGGCATGGCTAATTATATATCTATATCAGTGTAACTACTCGTATATCGATTAAAAATTGAAAGTGACCCCATGGTCTGAAAAAATAGTTTGTTTTGCTTAATATCTCAATATTTTGATCTTTTATGATATAAAAAAAATAAATTCTTTCTATCACATGTTGAAAGTTTAACGGTATTGTAATAAATGTACCTGTATCTCGATTTATTCGGTTAGCAACATACAACACAATGTTTGTAATGATCAATCATCGGTGTGTACGTACGTCAAGCATCATATCCTTGATGCTTTAATCAAGGATTTCTTAAACTGTTACGTGAATTTCATTTTACAGTCACAAACTTTGCAATTCACAATGTATCAAAGTTACAGACTACAGGAAATATTATCTAATTAAAGCTTATTATTTGCTGAACTCCTCGACAAAAAATCCGAAACTTTTATTTCTTTGTGGATTTTCTTTCATAATAACACGAAGATACCTGCTATCAGAGCATAAATTAGAGTATTTGAAACATCGAATTTCACTCTTTTAGCTATTTATATTCGAGTCAAAGTTATTGTACGATTAACTTCACTCAAAAGTAGTCATAAAAAATCGCTGATTGGCTTTTCCTGTGACCGTCGATGTAAGTGATAGCACATCAGTTATAGTACAGCTATAAGCCACGGACTATTATGACGTCACACGGTTTAGAGCTAGAAAATATGCATAATCAAGTGGTCAGAAAATTTGACCTCGATATCGGCGACTTACAGGTTATTCCGGTCTCGCGCGGCACGGAGAGGTTTCTACACGTGCTAATAAAGGCATTTCCAGCATAAACTGAAATTATCATTTCAGACTGCACAAATCCTTTAAGTTAAATTTCCCCATAGGAAAGCATTACAGAAGCTTTAAGGAAAACTCTGAAGTTAAGGAGCCTTCCTAAAATTCTGTAATGCTTTCCTTCCTATGGAGTATTTTAAGGTAAGGAATTCCTTTAAGTTATAGGAATACATTTTATTCGTGAAAGTGGGCCCAGACAGGTCAAGAGTAGCCATGCTATCGGTCACAGCTGATTATTTTCCCATGTCTGGCCCCAATTTTTCGAAACAAACTTAAGTCAAAAACCGACTTAAGTCATGAATTTTCATATAAGTTACATAAGGAGAAAAATTTAAGTTTTGACGTAAGTCTGCACTTTTGTTTCGAGAAATCCGGGCCAGATAACCTAAGTTGTTAAAAACGAAGATGTATAAATATTTTGCCAGTGGCAGTTTGTTTTGAATATATTTTGAAAATCTTTATTTGTGACAGTAAAATTTGAAGTTGTGGTTGTTTAAATGCTGTCAGTAATAGATGGTTTATCGAATGTATGTTGCTGTGCTATTGTCAAGTTATTTATGTTCTTGACCTTGACCTTTATTGACCTAATGTTCGGTATGTTAGAGTCATAACTTGATCTACCTGGTAGCTTTCAGTTTTATCCTCGACCTTCATTCACTCTGCTATTCATCCCTGAAACACATTTGAACTCATCTTATCAAAGATTGGAACAGTTTCATTATGAATTTTCAGGGATGAATGAGTTGTAATATTTTGTAAATTGACGTGACCTTGACCTACATGTCAGTGTAACCTTGACCTTTATTTAGGGAGTGGTCAGTGGGAGTACTCCTGGTGACCCCAAACGCTGTCATGTTTGACCCCAATGTGTCTGACCCCTTGGTGTTAGAACACGGCGCGGAGCGTTATGGTGTGATAGCTCCCATGGATATGATCGTCAGCGCCGCTATGTACCACGACATCGCTGCAATGAGCATTCACGGTGGCAAAGGGTTAGTATATACCATGAAATTTTGGGTAAAACTTTGAATAATGTGAATGGTCAAAAATTTACTTGTTCATATTGTGTTTGGTCAGGACCCTTAAAACAATTCGAATATAAGGGTTTGAAGATCCAAAAACCTAATGGGTAAGGTACAATTTACAGTCGAATAATCCCACCTTTCTGTGATTGTGACATTAAAAAATCACGGCTGTCATATTTACAGGCATGTTGGATTAATGTACTGTACAATGTACTTTACCAAGTTCATATTAACGAGTTAAAATTGTATTCTTTAAAAGAGATGATAAGAAATTATATAAATTATTTATTAGATTATATTTGTAACAAGAGGCTGTTCATTATAGCTGTCATCTTAATTATAAAGTAAACATTTGCTCATTTATGTCTATGATTAATTGGAAAAGTAAACAAAACTATATAAGGAATGAAAATTAATGATAAGGTAACTTAATTGCCATTATAATAAAATTTATTTTGTTTGATCTTATATATATTCTTGATAAAATTTTTGATAAAATTTTATTATATATGAAATGTGAAATTAATATCTATACTCATGATTTAATATTGTTTGTTTGTTTACTGTAGCGTAACAAAAGATGCATGTAAACCAGAGATATACCATGACCTCAGCTGCCCTCTATACAAATCCTGGGTTGAAGGTCACGCCGAGCTAATGAAACAGGACCCACAAGCTTATGCTGCAAAAGTCAAACCACCGAGTCGTAGTGCTACCATAAACAGTGAAATGTCAGACACTGCTAGTTTGTGTTCATGTGGACAAGGTACAAACGCTCCTGGACTTTCTCCAGGGGGTAGTCAGGCCACAGGGGGTCTGTCTCCGGGACGGAACGGTGTCTCCCCGAGCAGTACAGGTGGGTTGTCTCCGTCGGGTAAAACAGGTGTTCAGAGTGAGGCCAGTCTGTCTCCATTAGGACAATTCAGATCTGGGGCGCCGCCTGTCAATCAAAACCTTAAAGAGGACGATGATTTGTTACTTGATTTAGGTATAAAGGAGGTGACATCAGAGGCGACGGGGTAAATCAAATGAGGGGAAAGGTAGAAGTACCTCTATGGATGAATTCGGAGATTTTATTAGTGCTGATCCATCTGAAAATAACCAATCAGAGCATAAGGATATGTCACATGATAAACTAGTGGATGTTGATAGCCAATTTTCCAATCAAACCGTCTCCACAGCAGAGGCAGATTGTAAAATTCCAAATTCCAAAAAGGAAGATAAGTCTGATTGCGACGATGATCAGGAATTATCTGTCGGCAATAATACTGATGCAAGTTCTTTTCATCTTGAGAACACGGTGGCTGTCGATCGTGTTTTGTCAGCGCAAACCGCTGTGGTAACAGAAAACAGTGAAAATGCTGAAAATAACTCTGCAATGGAACAAATTGGAAATATTGTTTATCTACCTGTTTCGGAGGATAAACAAGGGGAGGTAACTCTAACTGACATGGAAACGGCACAGGACAGACTAAGTAAGATCAGCGTGGATAAGTTTGAAGAGGAGGACAAATCTGTTTCTGAACCTATGGACGTCCCGGGATCCAACAAAGTGTCTCCCGCTGAAGCACGACAGTCTGGATCCTTCGGGTCCTTCAATGTATCCCCACACTTGAGTGCATTCGTTAATTATGCAACCGGACTCTTTAAAACTAATCCTGATGTCAAGGATATCGCTGATGTAATGTCAGAAATGGACGCTCAAAGAGACACAGACGCTGAATGTCCAGTGCCGACTGATAATAACGGTCAGAAAAGTGTCGTAAAGTCGGGATTGGAAGTAGAAAATGCAATAAAGCTAACAGACAAGCCGACGCTGTTCCAATCTTTTGATGGTATGTATGATTGAAGTTTATATTGGCTCATAGACATTGAAGATTATTAGTAGATAAAGATATTTCTTAAATTTTGGAACAGAAACAATTTAATTTTTACAAGTAAAAGTATAATTTTTTAGGCCTATATTTCAGGTTAACCCTAAGGTGTCATATATAATGGGAATTGATATCAGATATAACAAACATTGAAAGACCTGACCAATCATACTCAAACAACTTTATATGAATGACTTGATCTAGTTCCTAATCATGATCAAATGTTAAATAACAATTGTGTATTTACATTCATCTCAGAATGACAAGATAGAACTTATTATATTAACCTATTTTTTAGTCGAGTGATTTTTTTTTGCACCATATATTCAAATAATAACAACATATATATAATATATGATCTTTCAGTATCAAGCTCACAAGTTTCTTCATTTAACTGCATTTTGTCATTAGCATGGATGATATTCACTGATTGTATCATTATTTTGCTTTTAATCTATGAGTTGAAAAATAAAAAACGTGGAATTTAGATCCTCTTTTCTGACTAGTAAATGAGATTACAGTGAAAACAAAAATTGGCTGAAGAATCTAATAATTTTACGTATATACTAGCTTGGTATTCTTTTAAAAAATTCCTGTCATTATTTTGAAAATATATGTGAATCAGTTGTCAGGTACTGAATGCTGGACAGTTGTTTTTCTCTGGGTACTCTGTACTTGGTGTGCCCATATGCTTAAATTAATAGTCCATTCTAAGTCTAGATCTTCTACCACTCAAGTTGAAGAAAGGTATATGAACTTGAATGTAGAAAATATATTCAAGGAAATTTTTACTTACATGTTTGCATAATGAACAAAGAAATAAGCAAACCAGCTTTTAATTAAAGATGCTCCACTGCTGACAAATGGTATTTTTTTTACTATTAAAAACAGGAGCAGACGATTTAGTATTTTTGTTTAGTTACAAAAGTTACTTACGTTACACCATTACCACCATTGAAAATTTTGAGCATCTTATTTTACTTCAAGTTACTTCAATAATTAATTGCATCCCGAAAAAATTCCGTACCACTATATCCTATATGGAATGAACTACTGATTTTATATATTTATTTTTATTATTTTATATTATCTTTTGTGTTAATTATACTATTATATACACGATTAAACACCAATTATTGTTCAAATGATGAATATTATTTATGCTCTGTCGGCGGTGGAGCATCTTTAACATACAGTAAAACATGGTTAAAATGAACCTCTGGGGATCAACAAAATTATTTTGATAGAAGCATAAAGTGGTTCATTATACTCAACAATTTTAAACTTTGACATGGAATGACAACATCTAAGGAACAATCATGAAGTCATTGTAACTGTGTTTGTTATTAAACATGTTTGACTGTACACATTATGAAAGATTGTTTAAGTTGACGTTGATTTGTACACACGCGATTTGTTATTATTCGCTCATTATTTTGTTTTTTGTTTTCTTGTGTGTTATACCCAGGCATTGGTAAGTTTTGTGTCTTTGATGTTGTGTTTTATATATGGACATTTTTTAATACCTCATGTTTATAACAGTGTCTATAACAGTTACAACAGAACACCACTAAATTAAATAACGATTAAAGAGGAGGGAAATAAATTTGTGAATTACTTATCATTTTTCGGAATTATAAAGAAATATTTTTCCCTGTGTCAGTGTGAAATATATCCCTCAGGAAATATCTTCGGTAATGAAACTTTCAAATACACCCTGCTACTGAGGACATAAATGCATAATATCTAGATAATTTCTTTATTGACTCTTCCAAATCATGACTGGTTAATGAAATATTATACAAATGATATAAAATCTTGTTGAAGTTTACTAATTATCGCACATTAAGCAATCAACCTTGCTTTCTGGCTTTCACATCAGCTGCCAGATTTTCTTTGAATTCTTGTACTAGACCACATCTATTAAAAACTCATATATTACGAATGTTGAAATATTGTCATGTTATCAAAATTCATTGGATAATTTCTCATAGCTATTTCACCCCTGAAATGTTATAGTGAACTGGCCTAGGTCACCATGACCTTATGGTCTAGTCTTTGATTTAGAAGAGCTAAATGTGTTTTCAGGGTTGAACGAGTCAATTTATTTGTATCATATACACATCTCGTTTTTCTTATAATAACCTCCAAATTGTTGTGTGTATTTTGTGTAAATGTGTGGAATTTCTCTTTACTCACTCAGAATTCATACTTATATATAATTATTAGACTTTGTAAGCTTGCTCTTTAGCTTTACGTTTGTCATAAAATTGATCACTGTATTTAGGGTAACTGATTTTGATAATAGGTTTCATCATGAGGCTTTCCTTTTTAGATGAAGAATCAGTTTATAATTGTAAGGTTGTTTACTTTTCTTTGAAACAAGACAACTGAAGATCTAGAGTAAGTGAATGAATTTGGGGAACTGTTGTATGTTTATATAGACTATCATTCAATTTTTTACGAAATTGAATAAGCCTCCTTCAGTACTTACAGTACTTTGATTTATATGCTTGATCTGCTTGAGACAGTTTGACTAGTTTAAAAAAATTGCAATATTTAGTAAACATATTGTTGCGAGTAGTACTTTAAATGCTTGGAAGTTCTGCCAGTTTGTAACTATATAAATTAAATGATTAAACAGAAAAACATATAAATATAAGATATTTAGAAATACTAATTTATGCGGCAAAGAAGTAATTGAAACAGTATGAACAAAAAGAAAGCTCAATTTTCAAATTTTTTAAGGCAATCTTCCCCTTTCATTTTCACTATATAATTAGTAAGGCAAAAAAAAAAAAGAACAAGAATCGAGGGCAAGATCGCTTTAAAAATTTGACAATATTGTTGCCGCCACATCAGGGCTCTGATTTCTTGAAACAAAAGTACAGACTAAAGTCAAAACTTAACTTCATCTCCTTATGTAATTCCTGCAAAAAGTTTTGACTCAAGCTTGTTTCAAGAAATAGCTAGGGGCCAGAATTACTTTAATTATCCCATATAGTTACGACTTCAAATTACTCGTATTCTATAAACATCTTTTATAAGGATACAGTGTTATTTGGAGTTCAGTCATTATTATTGCTGCTTTGAGTCATAAATGATATATCCTAAAATCTTGATAATACCGGATTATATTCTTTTTTGATAGAAAATCCCAAACCTACTTTCAAAACCAGAATGTTTTCAAGATACATTTGATTAAGAAATCCAAGGCTACTTTCAAAAACCGCCTATTTTCGGTTCAGACTTATTATCGAGATTATAGGGTATTTTTTATGGAATATTTGAGGTAGTTTAAGAGCTTTTTAACCAGACAGTTCAAGCTGAATTGGCTTGTAAAGGTAAAATCTCAAATGATACACTCATAATGCCAGACAAATCTGAAATGTGTAAACAACTGATTTTCAATTGAAATTTGAATTTGATTACCTAACTTTAAATATGAAATGGATCTTTGAAATTATTTCTTTTAATAAGCATGATATTTGAAAACATTCATAAAGTAAAGGCATACCTTATTGTCAATTATTTCTCTGGGGATGATATTGCTACATATTGCCAAATACTACAAAATTTGATTGATGAAATATTATGAACTGGTTGAATTTTTTGGTCCAAATTTTCAAATTTCCAAAAAAAAATAATTATCTGCAGAAATAACCAGTTATAGAGTATTTAAATCATCTCTGAATACAGACACTGATGGTTACTGGCTACTTATGTAACTCTATAAGAATGTAAAACTGGTCAACAATATTTTATAGAAGTTATCATTTATCAATAAACTAAAACTTTAAAATATTATTTCTTGCTCAGCTTAGCTTTGTACTTTCACTACTTTGATTTGTTAATGTTAATTTTTAGTACTTTCAGTACTTTGATTTGTTTATATTAAGTTTCAGTACTTTTAATACTTTGACTTTTTTTCCAGAACTAATTCCCAAACCAGCAGCAACCTTTGATGATCTCCCCTTGTACCTGTGTTTACGCCTTGGAATGCCCATCAACAAGGAAATCTCCCAAACCTGCCCCATACAGGCTTATGGCAAGGGACGCAAAAAGCCAGAGTACTGGTTTTCAATACCACGAGAGAAGTAAGTTCTGCTCACACAAATATCCCAATAACCAAAGGTACCATATTTGACGTAATTATTAGCATCACACATTTTTTAAAACCTTGTACAGTTAAATTTATGAGATGGGAGGGGGCATTTACAGTAAAACCCCGTTATATCGCCACCTTCTGTTTTCCTAGATTTTGGCGATATATCGAGTTTGGCGGTATATCGGATTTGTCGTTGAAATCTTATTTAGGCCTAAATATAGGTAGTCCCCCGGTGCCGTACTGAAACAGACTTTCTAGTCAGTCTGTGTAGTGTACGGCCACTTCGTATTTTGTAATATGAACAGTTCCAAAATTAAAGTAATTTCGATAGTAATTTTGTAAAATATGTCAGCTTTATGTGTGTAAAATATGAAAACCGAACACGTTTGTGCTACCACGTATCGTGCCGTAGTTGCATGCTAGCTGGGATTTTCTCGGTTACATGATATTTTTTATCACGGGAAATCCCGCCCGGAAGCAAAGAATTGAACTTCTGAACAAGCGCAGTGCGGTCGTGACCTCACTTCCGCGCACATTTCTACAAATATCAAAAACAGGTACTCCGGTAGTAAACGGCACTCAGACGACGATTTGATCTTACTAATAAACGGCGGATTCTTCTGCACGTACGTTATATTTCTATCGCTCTTGAAATTGCTGGTTGCATTTTATGGTCCAATATAAACGAACGGCGATATCGAGAAATAGACTTGTGGGTTCCTTTTTGTCAATAAATAACTAACGTTACGATAGTACGTAAAACACATGTACAGAAGTGAGTTTTATTCACCACAACTTGTGATACCTACCTGTAAAACAATAACAAAGGTGTACCCATATTGTTAATTGATTTCACTGTGTACACACGGTCGTACACGCGGCTATAGTGTGTGTAGTTGATTACCTGTCAGTCGGCAGTTGAGCACCTTACGAAAACATGTGTCCCTATCAACAGAATTTGGCGATATTAACGAGGTCATTATAGTGTTATTTTAATCATTTGTTCCGCAAATGTGATGGCGGATGGCGGTAGGCGGGTTTGGCGATATAACGGGTGTATTTGTATGGAGGGAAATCCGTTCTGAATAAATTCATGGCGATAAGCGAGTTTGGCGGTAAAACGGGTGGCAATATAAAGGGGGCATTTATATAACATCAACTCCTACAGAAGAGGGGAGATCACACTTAAAGGTGAAGGGGGCACTAACTATGTCGAATATGGTATTTGACATTTTATTATGGGTGACAAAAAGATAAGAGTTTCCCATATTGTAGGTCGTTATTAGTTGGTGAGGGATACAGGCCATCTTGGGCTCTTGTTCTGAATGTTTTATTTTGCAAATGCCAACATGTACTGGATAAAGTTGTAAGTTTTTTAATGCAGGAAGTCCTATTTGCTTTTAACACCAAATTCTGTCACATAGATTACGTCCTGTAAAAAGTAAATAAAATAACAATAACAAACCTTATTTCAGCTGACAATTAATCCAATATCAAAGTACAAGTTAAGGCTGGTCTCTTTCAACCAAGCATTGTTTGCCTTTTTCAGGGTAGACCATCTTTATGCATTTTTTGTACAATGGACGCCCCAGATCTATGGCGGGGAGGATGACATCGCTGAGAAGAGAGGATTTGTTGTACTCAGTGAGGAAGAAGACGAGGAGGAAGATAAGTTAGAGATGATGGACGAATACTTCAGTAACGGAATGCTTCAGAAAGACTGGGAGGTAAGAGGTCAGGGTATGACAAAGGTCAAGGGGTCAGGGCTTTATAAAGGTCAGGGGTCAGGGCTCTATATAGGTCAAGGTCAGTATAGGTTAAAGTGGCTACGGTCATCTTCTCATCTAAATATTAATTGCATGTCAGTAATTTGTTCTCATTATAAAATTGAAAAAAATTAAAATAACTCAAATACATGGTTTATGATGATAACATTTGAAACACTAACTGCAATAATCTAAAAATGGGATATAATGTAGAATAGTCAGTACTTCTTTTCCCTTGATGGTTAAGATAAAGAAGAATGATTATGTGTGATAAAGAATGAAATGTTATGTAAATCAGTAAACTCAAAATCTCAGAAATTCGGCTTAAAATTCAAAAAGAAAGAATTGATAATTTTGAAAAGGCATGAGAAAGGAATACCTATATGTGCATGTACTGGAAAACAGGTACAATTACCAAAAGAAAACCTTGACAACCTGAGATGATAATGTGAATTTAGCATACAATGTTAATCTGGTGAGCATGGCATATACACATGTGAAATGACAAAGGAATCTAGTTTTACTAACTTAGAGGGATTTTGCGGAACTTCATTGTATGAGAGATATCATCAATACTTATATATAAATTACAGAGACTGGATCCAGAGGAATTTTGGGTTAGTACTTTTGTCTGATAATACAGTGGTATGTCAGTACTTTGACTGACAGCGGTTTGATCATGATTGGCCTCTTATCCTTCGTGTTTAACAACAGACTAACATTGTCGGCTGATGTGGTTTAATAATAATCAAAATTGTAACATGTATTTTTTGCTAAAACTTTTTTTCCAGCAAGTGAGAGACGTCACGCCTGGCAGAATGATAGATTAAAGTATTAATGTGTAAACTCTTTGTAGAATTCTACGCATACATTATGCTTAATAAAGCATTACGCAGAAATAAATTGCATGACTTTAACTGTATGAAAGTCAGAGGTCAAAATTTTGGAATATTTAACTTTTGCTCTTCCATGGTTATTCAGAGAGAGGAGATGATGCCCGATTCAATTCTGGAAAGAAAACAATATGTTGCTGTGCTTGTTTTTGCTCTAGAGCACTTTGAAAATGGCATGTAATGTGATACCACCTTCAAATCTGAATCCCTTGAAAAACACATGTTTAATGACAATGTTAAAAAAAAAATAAAAAATAATAAAATCACATATAACATTGGTTTTACTGTCATAACTTTCATACTTTTACAAAATAAAAACAAGAAATATTAGCATTCATTATCTAATATATCATAATTTTTAGCCTTTCACTCCATCCTCATTTAAACTAGAGATTTCACTTCCATGCCTGCAAAATCTAGACTAAATCATAAAAAAAAAAATATTTATAATATTTAACTTTTTCTTAAACTCTGTCAAATTAAACAATTAACCTTCAACAATCAAAATTTGAAAAAATAATGATAGGTCGCTGACGAAAATTTTGAGATATTCCAACATTAATTTACCTACCCCCCACCCTACCCCCATTTCAAATCCATTTCTTCACCCAGTTTCTTCATTTTTGCATATCTATTTTCACATAAGGAATAAAGAAAGGGTTCAAAATTGTTGTTAAAATGCTATGAACAATAAAAAATAATTGATTTTAAAATTACTGTATGAACAAATCAGCTATTCAAGTGTTTTCTTCGCATTGTTCAAGTTTGAGAGTTATCTCCCTTGTTCTCTTATTTCCCATAGTGAAAGCAAAGTAGTCTTACATTAATTTTTAAACATCAAAATAAATGGTCAAACAACTGACGTTCGTACCTAACAAGTTTTGTCTGCTTATTCTATTTATACAAGATCAATTTTATAACAATACATCCAATCAATAATGTCACAACAGAACATGGTGTAAGCTATATATTACCTAGTAGGTTACAAAATGAACAGTACTGTATATTGTCTTTAGAAAATGGCTTGATAGGCTGATTCATCGTTTACAAGAAAAAATTCTTTCATGTCCCAATGAAATTAATAAAAGTGACATCAATGCTTAAAACTATGATATAATACTATACCATTACTATATACATGTATATATACTGCTGGTTACAAATTCGAGCCAGGTCCCTGGGACTACATATACATGCAATAGAATGCTAAAGACTAAGAAAGCTAGAAGTTGGAACAAAGATCAAACACCAGCTACATGTAGCAACAATTGTAGTTGCTCAACAACAATACAAGGTCAGTAATGTGTCAAAGATATGATACAGATCTAACACTGCAGATAAAAGTTGTAAACATCAAACTTTTACATTTCACTCACACAAATTTGCAATTGTGAAAAGTAATCCCCGACAGTGCTAACAATTTTAGATGACTTTGTCACTCTTACACCTTTCATACCACACTTCTCTCCAAACACTTTCCTTATGCCATCAACTCCATTTCTTCTGTACGCTAATGCCAGGCAACTACAATTCAAACCACTGCCTGCTACTTTCCTTGCCATAGATTCACTCAAGATCTTTCTGTCTATCAAGGGTTGTAAAGAAGGCAGGTTTGCCCGCACTCTTTTAGAATATCTGTGCATCTCTTTCACATATTCTGTAGAGAAGGTAGCATTTTCATAGGCACTATCAAAAACATTTAGTTTGCTCTCTAAAACAAGAGTTTGCAGTGAAAGCACATCTGCTAATGCATCATGTGCATTGTAGTCTGAACTTCCAGTGACATGTTTCACAAGATTTGGCTGGGAGTAAGACTTTAATCCAGGCATCCCCGTCCTAAAGAGTATTTTCGTGTCCAGGAACCCTGATACACAGCCCAGAAACTCTTCTTGTTTACCCACAGACTCCAAAGCATTCATTAGGAGGGGACAGTCAAATGTCTTGATATTGTGTCCAACAAGGTACAATGGAGGTGGATATTGCTTCAAGAAGGCTATAAGATCTTCTAAAGCTTTGGACACTGATACAGAATCAATAAGATGACCTCCTTTAAGCAACTTTCCATTCCTACATGTCAAACCAGTGACTGAGGAGGCAGCAGGGGATATAGCTGTACCTGGAGTTACGTATGTGCTAAATTTATCATCTTCGCACACTGCTGCCACTTGCGTGATATGGGAAGTTCTAGCTGTAAAAGATATCGGGAAACATTACTTGTAATTGCTTAATAATAACAAAATTGTTCATTGGATGTGTATCGGATTTCTTGTTAGTGGCTAAAATAAAAACTCATTTTTGAAGGGAATATACATGTACTGTAATCTCTATATTTGATGCACTGGAGATTGTCACAATATATGAGGGGCAAACAAACTCTATTATGGTAAATAAAAAACCTTGCCTCCTCAGATATTGTGCCAAACTCCTGCGATTAAAAAGATTATTCCTACAAAATTTCTGAGAGATCTTATTTAGACTGAGCAAAGTTAACCAAGTGCATCAATGGATAGCTAGATGAATTGGAGGATGAGCCGATACTAGTGAGAGTATGAATATGGAACAAGCTAATAGTAAGTGTTGCAAGCAACAGATATCCCTTGTCGTCGATTACATTTTCTAATCTATAGATGGCAAGTTATTATTTTTACCAGATAACACATAAAAAAATCCCAAGCTGCATCACCACCTATGTGACCACCAAGTTATCGTCTGTAAAGTAAAATTTGTGAAATGAAAACACATCCTGACATACAGATGGAGAAATGGCCGGATAGACAGATTGATGGGGACAAAAATTATAGTCCATCTTGTTTCACCGGCAGAGGACTAATAACGGAATATATATCTGCTATAGAAACTTACCTAACCCTGTACTTTCCAGGTCAAAGTAAACTTGTTTGGACTTTTGTGGTATTGGCGAGGTATTGAGACTAGGCAAAGGTTCTGGATTAGGAATTTCCTGAATGGAATCAACTGGTATGTCCGTTGTATCTATACAAGAGGAATATGAGGTACCTTCTCTAATCTCTTTTGTTGTATTGGCCTGGATCCTGTTAAAAATGAAAACAAAATACCAACATATATAATAAAGTAAAATTGCACAACCAGTTACTTCATGTCAAAGTGACTGCCATTATAAGGAGAATTGTAGTAATCTGATGAAGTTTCACCATCATTTTAGTAATTACCTTGACATTAAATTTACATAATAATTTCCCATTTTAAACTTCTTTACAGAGTTAAGTAAAATGTAAAGAATCATTAAACTAAATCCATTTATGAAATTCAAATACAATAATTCAAATATCTATAAGCTCTATTCCATTTTCAAATGCAGAATTATTTTGTATTATAAAATATATCATACCTTCTTGCATGCAACTCTAGGCGTCGTATTTTGGCTTTTCTTGTGATGCTACATGCCTTACGTTTTCGTGCTTGAAGATCCCGCAGACAGGCAAGTTTAAAAGTGTGTCCACCAGGTGACAATCCAACTTGTCTATGTGTCTGTGATTACAAATTACATACAAGAACTGTAATATTTCACGAATCTATTCATTTCAGACACATACATGAAGATAAGCTAATCACTAATGTTCAGTTTTTTACCTGGTAGTCATTTTTAATTAGGATATCACTCGCAGGAATTCTGAGGCCATATTTCTCCACTGATCACAGAATTTTCAATCAAATTATCTGCTAAATAAAATGCCTAAAAAAAATAAATGTTGTTTGATTGTTTTTGTAAAATATATTCACCAACAGAATTAAGCGATACAATTAGGGGCCATGGAAATTAAAGGAATTAAATTTACTCACATTGGTTACATAGGAATGTCCAATATTCTTGTGTGCCACACTAGCTGCAACTCTGTGATTAAGACTGGCTGTTCCACTATAGAAATGTGCTTTAGGTGCCTTCGATGCCACTGTTTTATTGAAGGACTCGTTTCCCTGAGTGCTTCCCAATGTAGATAGTTTGTCACTTTGATGTTTCTGTGTATCAAATAGTGCAGTCAAAGATGATTGCAATCCCTGGTCTTTCAACTGTTGGCCATAAGGCAAAGCTCTGTACTTTTTGTTTGGGTTTTCTCTATGGGAGCACCAGTTCGGGTCACATTCAGAATGATTTCCAAACACATGTTTAATTATGACATCAAAGCCTTTGCTAATTCCCTTGGAATTTCCCTGATTCTGGCTGAGCATGTAATTAATACACTTTTGTATGTATTTAATCACTTTACTTGTCAGTGATTTATGCTTAACCTGAAGTTTGTACAGTTGTGAAGTAATGTTTTTCCTGACATGATTACAGTCTGATTTCTTGGTGAAATCAGTTTGAAGTGATTTGTTTAACCGCTGAAAGGTTGTAGTGTCATCATCAGCTATTATAGTAGATATCTCATGTCCTGCCTTGTGATGTTTAGTAACCATCTCTATCACCATGTCAGATTCCATAGACTTACTACTGCCATCCCAGTTACATCGACAATCGTGGGATTTCGAGACTTGGCCCTGTTTGCTTGAAACATCACACATCTTGCAAAACTTGCTGCGTACGCTGTATCCGACTACTTTGCCAGTTTGTGCACCAATCATAGAACAGTGACCTGAAATATAAGATATCTGATATATATAATGTAATCAAACATGAGATCATTATGACATCACTAATGCTTACGTGGACACTTATAATTAAGCATTGAGCGTCTTTCCAGTTGGCATTCATAGGCAATATAAATGCACAGAGGGAAATTCTATGGTGCGCGCTAGCACTTCATGTTGAATTTGCCTCTGTCCAGTTAGCATTCATTTTGGCTATGAATGCCAACTGAAAGACGCTCAATGCTTATATTTACATTTAATAACAATTTTAGGAGATTTTTCATCAATTTATAATGAATAAAGAATTTATTGTCGTCGAATACAGGACAGCCATTTTAACAGTCATCTCCTGTGATTGCTGACACGACATTTGTAAAGTCAAAATAAGCAGATAGGAGTTTATAGACTGATGGATGCCAACTGTGCTTGGTTAGGTTACATAATGGAAATATCTACCGTTACATACAGATCTGGTATCTATAATGTATATATACAGACCATATAAAGTTTAATGTTTAAATAAACCGCTTCATTGTAATTAAACCACTTTATGCTTTATTTGGGGTACACTCAGCTTTGTTTGGTATATTTCAATAATTTAACATAAACAAGCTATCCTTGAGGGATCTTGGCACCCACCAAAGAACTTTAAATATCAAAATCTAAGATGGCTGCCTTTCGGCCATCTTGTTGATAGATCAGTCCCAAAATGCCACATGCCAAACTTAAGGTCCTAGGGAAACCTACATATGAAATCTGAGACAGATCCCTTCAGATTTTCTGAGAAATAACAGTAATAAGAATTGTTAATGGACAGAAGGACGTACGAACAAAAGGATGAGTTTAATCAGTGGTCTGGCTTCTTCTAAATTGATACACACACAAATGCTTAAAACTTAAAATGCATATAATTACAAACCGGATAAACTGTCAAAGGATCTACCACTTCCTCTCTTTTGCCACGCTCCATCCACACTGACTGTAAGCCTTCCATCACCACTGTTTTCCCTGTAAGACAAATCATACATGATTGTTCAATTTATAGTTACCTAGCTCATTAGTATGCCCATTTTTCTTATACAATGTACAGTGTACCTACGAGAGTATATATATATACTAGTTTGTCCCAAGCAATATATGTATACACTCATGTCATCTGAAGTTGTATTACATGGCTGTGTCAACAAAATTACTATTTTCTTAACAAAATTTTATTTTCAGAAACAAAACTAGACAAATCATTTAATGGGAAATTTATCTTCCTGAAGGGTAAATATTTGCTTTATTTGATTGCGAGCAATGTTATTTATCAGCCCCAAGATTAACATGTACAGTAGACCCTGATATCAAGCGCAATGATCAACTTACTAATAATACTAATAGTTGAACAAATTGCTTATACAGGCAGGAAAAGATATTGTTATTTCAACATACTCAGTCAATCTGATCTCTTCAGCGATAGAATTTTCTATGGAATCCTCTGCCACAAGCTCAATTACTGGTCCAATTTCTTTTTGACGGGATCTTAACGTTGGTTCACTAACGGGTGGTATGTTGAGTGACGTAAGAATACTATTAATCTGTCTTCCTCCTACACCAGCATTAATCATTGCTGAAAAAGAAAATAGTTGTTATTATAGTTCTGTGTGTAGTTCATAATCTTTGCATTGTAATACAAGATTATGAACATGCGTTCATCAAAAAGTATTTCTAAAATCAATGGTCAAACAATGTTAAAATAACCAATAACCAAAAAATTCCTCACCTTGGGTGTTTTTCAGCAGCCAGATTTATAACAAATTAAATCGTGCAATAAAGTGAAAACAATCATTTATCTGCAGATCGCATTCAGTTGGGAAAATTAACAGTGCACATATGTGGAAAGACTTTTTATCAGACACAGACATACAATTATGTAAAAATCATACACTGTACATGCATAAAGATATATCAGGCCAAAAAAAATGTCTGTTTAGGGTTACATTGGCAAAAAAATTGGGTCGGGAGGATTTTTTTTAGTGTCTTACACTCTAAAATAATGGCCGCAACCGGAATTTGAGATACAGACATGCATTTTTTTTTTGCCTGATCTACATGTATACATGTACCAGATGTACATGCATGCACATGTAGAATCCATACATGCATGTACAGTATTGCGCATATTGTATTGTACATATTCTCTCGATACATGTATACAGACATATGCTTGTACAGTATTTTATATACAAATTGTTTAGTATATGTATACATTCGGTGTATTATAATACCTGATGCAAGTTTTGTGTTAGCATCCCAGATCCTTCCATGTTGTTTTCCTGTCGGGATATTGTTCATGAATTGACATGAGGTGCATTGTACCTGTTGGATATGAAAACAAAATATGAAGAAAAAATATTATACCTTTTTTACTTGAAATAGTATCCTCATCAACCGCTAAAAGTTTGATTTTAACTTTTACATTTTTATACATTTACAGCTGTACATTTTTTTGGCAGTTCTGCATCATGGGTCATTTTATAAAATTTTCAATGATAAAATCAAGGACGTATATGAGACTTATAAATCCTTGATAAAATACAGATGTAGTACATCTAGTATTCCCAGTATAGAAATATTATGAGGGGGATTCGACTGAAATCTTAACTAATTTTTACTGTGGAAGCGGAAATTTTAGTATACGACCCGTTTACTCTGTAACATTGTGCCTACCTTCAGTATAGCAGATAGGCCATACGTGTTAATGGAGGTGGTATTCAATAGATGAAGTGGCTGATGACACTTCTTGCATGCTGACAAGCCATCGGCCAAAACCCCTAGCTCGACAACTCGTCTCCCATGTCTCCAACTGGATATTTCTTCTTGACCATCCCCACCTGCTACACGTACAGCGTACGAGTGGTCAGTGATCACTGGTGAAGACGATTTGTGATCGTCGTCTGCTCCGGCCCCGGGTTCCTTATAAAAACGTAATTTGGCACCCTCGCTAACACTACGCAGCCTTTTCAATTGTTTCTGAGTTTTAAAGCCAGA
Organism: Argopecten irradians; assembly: GCF_041381155.1. Classification (NCBI taxonomy): domain Eukaryota; kingdom Metazoa; phylum Mollusca; class Bivalvia; order Pectinida; family Pectinidae; genus Argopecten; species Argopecten irradians. The sequence goes on along the minus strand of NW_027188020.1, from coordinate 30,653 downwards.
CTTCAATCTTATCTTACCCATGCATGAGTGTATGGCGGTCAATGTTTACAAAATATCAGCGAGCGTTCTTGATCTCTCTCGGCCTGTGTTTACATTGCTTGACAGCTGCGCCGGTTTGCGGCATGTCGTAAAAGATGCCGAAAAATATTTAAATATAAATATATATAAAATATTACTTGTTTTCATCACATTTTCTAACCTAGAATTAAAATTTGTTGATAATAGTTTAAAAATGTTTTTTATACTACCCTTTTTATTACGACCTCTCATATCCGGCACGGACAGACTTACGACAGATATTGACTTTACAACATCCTTAAATGGCTCTATATTTATGGGTAACCATGAGTGTTTAATCTAAAGTTGAGATTTGAGCAATCAACTTCACGGTTTTGATGGAATCAATTAATTCAGGGCCTTTGGGATCTTGTTATATTTTATAGCATTTGCAATACCGAAGGTTTACAAGTAGTCAACTAAGAATCTTCTAAATTAATTGAATACTGTAATAGTTAAAATTGTAATGGTTTATACATTTTAATTAAGGTTTTTTACCTGTCAATTACAATCCAATTACCAGTGTTGTCATTAAAGTATCTTTATGTTAGCTTTAAATTTAACATAATTATAATATTATCTGTGATTTAATTGATCCTTATAATAGTATGACTCACTGTGAAGATTGATAATAACAACTCATTCACCCCTGAAGACATGTTTAGACTCTCTCTTAATCAAGAACTAGAACAGTCTATTATGAAATTTCAGGGGGAATAAGTTAATCTTCTTTATAAATTATAGTTTATACCCATAAGGATATTTTGTCAGACCTGTGTGCCAAATCTATGAATTTGTCATATTGTGTGTAATGAAAATTAATTTAATTAAGATTTACAGAAACTAATCAAATTAAATGTTTTTGTTAATTGATACCAATAGCGAATCAGAAGAGCTGTGAGCCAGGCAAGCTACGCTGATTTAATTATCTCTCTTCTAATCTCATCATATACGCTTGAAATAATTCTATCTACATGGCTCTGTTTAAACTTGCGATTGTAGCATAGTATTCTGATATTATAAACAATTTTTAATTGGTTACAAAAAATTATTTTCCAGCTCATTTTAGTCCATCAGATACAAGGGCTATTACAAATTGCCTTTTGTCTGTTGTTGTCCATCGTCTCTCTCAGCCTTTGATTTGTCCATTAACAATTCTATTTCTCAGAAAGTATTTAAAAGAAATTAAATCCTTAAAAAAACGCATTTAATGTGTTGTTGTGTGGCTATGGAGGACTTTTAGTTAAGGAAATCCATAAAGTTAAGGGATTTTCGTGACACTGGCCCAGAAATCCTGGGTTTTTGCAATTGGAAATTTGTTAAAGCTGTTTCAGAAAATTCTGAAAATAGAAAATATAGAAGTTCCCTTTTGTCAGTTTTGTCAAATTTTGACAAATTTTGTAGTGTTTGTTTGTTGATGCTTTTATGAAAAAGTAAAGAGGAGAAAAGTAGAAAAAAAATCATCTTTTATTTTCTACCTAAAGTAAAATTAATGTGTTTCCAATAATGTATGTATTTCAGGAGTATGAATATCAATAACATGTTATGAAAATTATTAATTATTCTACCGTGAAGCGATATTTACAAGTTTGATCTCAGGAAAAGAAATTTTTTGACCAGTAGCATGACGTTCTATCATGTAATTAGAGTACTCACAATTTCCTAATAGAAGTGAGGAACTGCTTCAAATTTGAACAGAATTATAAAGAAATGTTTCGAGAAATGAAACGTATTTGAATTGACAACATTGATGATCTTAAAAATAAGATAATGAAAATGACCATATAAAGGATAACTTTCTGAACATAGCTACTGGAATAAAAAGTTAACTAATAAATTTGGTTTAACGTGTCAATTGATTACATTGATATAATTTCATAGCCATGATAAATGTGTTGAACTTTATGAATGTAAACTGTAATCTTTATTCATTTAACTGTACAATTTGAATAGAACTTGATGTTTTTAATTTCAACAAATACGTTAGCTTACCGTCACTATCTGTGTCCTACTAAGGTTTCCGTCCTTACTCGACATGTCTCGGCCACCAGTCTCGGAATATGTCTGCTGTATTTTGTGTACGGAAGGTGAGGCATTTATGGAATTTTTTATTGATAAAATGTTTGGCTTAATGATAAATATCATTTATACCTTGATATTCATGCTTCAAAAGGATAAAAAATTATCAACACCATCTGAATAACCTGAATAAGGATTCTTTTTTTAGGGTTCGACCAATTTCAAGTCAATTTGACCTATGTACAAAGACCACTTACCTATAAACTAGAGGATCTTACATGAGTGGCTATGTGATACAAAAATTTATCAAACAAGTTCAATAATTGGATATGCCTCGAGCCTTTAAATTTATCAAATTATTTAACGAGCTTAATTTTTTTTTTATTACATAGTCAAGAGTGTAAGATTCTATTTATCACATAACTAATTAATAGAAATATAAGTAATACAATTCTGTCTACATATAAAACAGTAGAAATCCAGCTCAGATGTGACGCTTCCGTCTGCTGAATCATGTGACATTATATACATATAGATTGTGATGTCAAAACTACATGTGATATCATAAGAGTGTTCTTACACATGTGTCTTACGATATTTTGACATCCAGCAATACTATATTGCAAGTGTGACTAGGCCTTGAACAGGTAATAATACTTTATCAGTGCATGGATTATCACATCCTCAATACTCCAGGAGTTCCTATCACTTACGATCTCTACACCCCTGGACTATGACAATAATAATAGTAAAACTGGAGGCAACAAAACAGAACAGGTAATTAAGTGGTTTGATGTACATCAAATCAGCCGTATAACGATACACTGGAGTTGGTTGTGTGGCTTTGATATCTGGTGTCACTCTCTATATAGTCTTCAAAGGAAATTTTCCAGGCCTGTAATTGGTTCAGATTTTTCTCGCTGAACTGCCTCCAATTTTACTACGAGATTGTCCAGGAGTGGAGAGTTCGCAAATGATCGGAAATCCCTAAAGTATCCAGGATGGGATTATCAATATCCAACCCTAATTCTGACAATTCTCATTGTTCTAGAAATTTATCAGATTTTGTATGCATCCCTAATACATATATGTGTATCCATTTCAGTCAGAGTATCCATATGTTCCTGCTGTCTGGTCTATGCTATGTGGCCATACTAGTTTCACCCACATCTATCATCCACATGTAAGTAACAACGATTTTTCTCTCATATTCCTGTAAAAAGGTCATATGCCTGTGTGTTTATTGCACTATAGCATCTGGGTAAGAAATCATGATATCATAATGATTATATGGCATTTAATACATTATGCCACCTTTAAAAATGACAAACTCAAAGGCCAAACCCAGGAGCAGAAAACATAATATTACCATCATATTTGATGAGGTGCTATCACCATCAGTAATGTATAAATAAACTTCTGTGTATAAGTATAATTTAATTGTGAAATTCACAAAAGTAAATGGCAGGCAAAAATCATGTTGATTTACAGTATCTAGGAAAAAAGTTTCGTTATTGGTGTGTATTTCCAGTGTGACTTTCATACTATCAATGGCCTACCTGACGAATATACACCTACAGAGAGTTCTTGAAACTGAGCTGGACAAGTACCCAGTGGATGTCTCGGGGTAAGGCTTATTAACGTAAAAACTTGTGTAATTTACTCACTTTTCTCCCCGTGGATGTCTCGGGGTAAGGCCTATTACGTAAAAACTTGTAATTTGCACACTTTTTCTGTGCAAAAAAATATATTTGAAGTTGGAGGTGGAGAAATTACCTTGAAAGAGGAGGTTTAAACATTTTATGTGGAAAAAACACACTGATTCTTGACGATTTATGAATGTTGACGCACAGGTGGTAGGCGAGTTCCTGTTATAAGGCCGTGTATCGGCAGAACTTTCAAATCTTTATTTTTGAGTCACAGGAACTTGTCTACCACCTGTGTGTTGAGATACTGCTCTGTTTATGGTAGTCTTTTCTTATAGTAGAAATTATTAAAGATGCTTAAAACAATACCTCATCAGTCATGATCGAATACAGTGGATTATCTAAGGCTAATTAGGGTCTGAAGCTATGACCACTTTTTCTCCCACCATTCACTGATATGTCACCGGTTTTAGCCCCGAGAGATTTCTCTGTCAACTCCTGGAGAATGACAAATTGGGCGCGCTAACCTTTTGTACCTGAAACAATTACGTGACGTCATGACTTCATGCGGTGTGTCCATGGCTTGCATTGTCGATCATGTCATCAATATTGACGTTCAGACGACGGAACCATGTTCATGTCGCTGTGAAAATGCTTCTATTTAGGATATTAAATCTACTTTTTGGCTCACCTGGCCCGAAGAGCCGGTGAGCTTATGTCATGGCGCAGCGTCCGTCGTCCGTCGTCCCTCCGTCCGTCAACATTTCCTTTAAATCGCTACTAGTCATAGAGTTCTGCATGGATTGTAACCAAATTTGGCCACAAGCATCCTTGGGGGAGGGGAAACAGAACTTGTATAAATTTTGGCTCTGATCCCCGGGGCAGGAGGGACGGGGCCCAATAGGGGAAATAGAGGTAAATCCTATAAATCGCTACTTGTCCTAAGAGTTTTGCTTGGATTGTGACCAAATTTGGCCATAAACATCCTTGGGGGAAGGAGAACAGAACTTTGGCTCTGACCTCCTGGGGGTAGGAGGGGTGGGGCCCAATAGGAGACTTAGAGGTTAATATTAAAATTCCTTCAGAAAAGAAACAATGAACCTGTATTCAGAACATTACTTGGCATTACAAACCAGGTGAGCGGTACAGGCCCTCTGGGCCTCTTTGTTTTTGTGTTTATGGGAGAAAAAGAATCATTCCCTGCCTATGAGGGTATGACAATGAAATCACAACCCTTGAGGGAATTCCTGAATGTCCAACCCTCTGCAAGCCTTGGGTTGGACGTTCAGGAATTACTCCTCGAGTTGTGATTTCGTTGTCACACCCTCTAGGTAGGGAAAGATTCTATTAGTCTTATTTCCATTTGCCCTGATGATTAAATGGCAACTGACTGAGAGCATGGTACTTTTACATTGTATGTACTGTATATTTGTAAATTTTCCTGATTTATTTAATTTTCTTTATGTTAATATTTTTATTTCTCTACAGTCCACTCATGCTGACCACACTAAAAGTGACCATTGTAGCGTTTGGATTACATGATGGTTTACATCGCAATCAAGAGACACTTATAGAAAGTCATAAGAGACATTCTGTACGGTAAGTCTCAGCCGTGATCTTTATCTTATCAAGCGGAATGCTCCCCTTAAATATGTTTGTGCTAAATGTATTTTCTCTGTGTCATTTTCATATCAATATACATAGCTATTACAGAGATTGCACAAATTAATTGATGTGTTCAGAAACATATGTACATAGAGATTGGAAACTCCTTCTTTGTATTTGTTAACAGGCAGCAATACCTCTGGTTTATAGGTATTTTCCTTTGGCTAACTACTTTTAAGTGTACTCTTTTAAACATGATATTTTTACATCAATACAAAGTTTTAACATTATATCATGGTTTGATATGACCAATTGTCCCGACTTATATATTATTTGATATGATCTTTGAAAACATGAATATGACCAATTTTTTCTGGTTTTTCAAAAATCGGACAGTCAAAACTGGAAGAGAATTTTATTTTATTGGTAGATATATTAAAATATTATTTTTTTCTTTCCAAAATGTTACTCAAACCATTTGAAAATTACTGAACTTTTGTAACATATCAAAGTTATTCTCTTGTATTAAAACTATTTACGAGTATATAAAAAAAAAACTATGCACACACAGAGGAACTGCCTATTGTAAAAATCGCGTGGAGTTGCCAGTCTCTATAATATATATTTCTGGTGTGCTAAAATGTTTAGGATTGCTTTTTCTCTAGTTTGCTTGTACCAAATGTTTATGGTATGTTCACTATAAGTTTATTTATGTTTCAGGAGAAAGCCTACCTTCCTAGAATTCTTCAGCTACATGTTTTATTTCCAAGGCGTTGTGGCGGGCCCACCAGCATTTTATTGTGACTACCAAGACTTTGTGAAAGGAGAGAACATCCACCTCCCCGTCAACACACAACAAAGGGAGGTAAGTATTGCTCATCTTATTGTGAAGCTGGAATTATGTATTGTTTGAGGTTTTTTGTATAAATGTATCTGGTATAAAATTTGGAACCCCAACGCAGATTGAGTGGATGGTACGTTTATTGGAGTCTTAGGAGTCAACAATATACAAAGGTTACTGCCGAATTATATAGCAGTACACCGGGAATAACAAATGTCAATATTTGGGTATGATACCCAATACCTGGAACAGTTGATACCAAAGTAGCTGCTGTATAACATAGGGAAAACATGGATCATCATTAGGACTTATCCTGTATCATAATTATCAACATGGCTATGTAATTAGTAGTCATACATATGCTATTGTAAATACCAGTAAGAAACACTACATAAATGTTACATATACTTGAACACTGCACATGTAAATGTAGATAATTATATATTAGTCCAAATTTCTAACTCTAAAATTCTTATCATTATTATATTATACCACAATTATTCAACAATGAATAATCTTTAACTTATTTAGCCTTCATCATGGGACATGGGAATATTTCGAAGAAGTTGTACAGAGAGAAAATAATCACATGGTTATCAGTTTAAGAACTGACTAAAGTTGTGAACAAACACAATCAAAGTACTGAAAGTACTGCTGCGGTAAAACTTCTGGATGATAGGAGTTGATTCGAGTGTTAAAGATTGATAAGTCAATGGTTATATTATCAGTATAACTGAAAATTGGAAAACGATCCAAAGAAAACAGGACTTAAACTAAGGCCGAAAAACTAATACAAATAATTGTTTTTTATTTGGTCGTAATAATTTATCACATTGATTTATTTTTCTCACATTTTGTACAGGTCAAGTTATTCTAAATACACATAATGCATTTCAGTGCAGAACCTTCAATCAAAGAGGAAGTATTTATGTTGTCAAGTTTATATAAAGAAAAGTTTCAGCATTATGGTGACTTGTAATGTCAAATTAAATTGATTTTTTTTGTTAAAAACTAAACAGGCATTCTTCAGATATCAAGAAAAAAACTTACTGGTTATATTATATAAAATCTCATATAATGTTTAAGCGATACCGTACACGTATTTGACCTTTAATGACTAATATGAATGACATCAAGGATTTCCTTTTTAACAAAAATGTATCTAGCAAGTTTAAGAACACCATACTATCTATAAGTACAAAATTTAATGGTTGTCAGACCGTGTAACATATATAACTAACGTATATTGTCATAAAGGATGACTTTCATGCTTCATAACTTCACGAATACTACTTTGGCAACATATCAGGGAGAAAGAGGGGAAAGAGAGGGAAAGAGAGAAAAAAAAAATCTCTGTCAGCTATCAGCTGTTTACCGGTATATGCTTTATCAAGTTTCAAGTACATGAATGTATATATATTAACTAAAGAACTAAATAACCTGAGTTAATTAACTAAACGACATGTAAATGGCACGAAGGATGTTTTTTGTCAAAACATGTTAATATTTTTTCTCTATGTCTATCAAGTTTGTAGTACATTACAACATTAACAAACGGTAACGGCACGAGTTACCTAAATGACAGATATTGTCATCAGTGTCCTTTTCTAACTACAATTTGTAAATATCTTCTTATTAAACATTATGGAAAGTTGTTCAGCAAAATTTGGAGCAAGGATAGGTCCAAAATTCGGATCGCAAATTCACTCAGAAATTTTACTTTGACATGATAATTTACTTTGAAATTTGACTATTGGTTCCAAAACTGTTTTCATAAGGCTTGAACATGATAATTTACTTTGAAATATGAATATAATTATTGGTAGAAAAACTGTTCTTATAAGGCTTGGTTCAAGAAAAACATAATTGTAGTATATGAATTAATGAAGGATAGTGACACGCTTACTTTTTACTGTTTTGATGAATTGATACAAATCTATCAGATTAGTACTAATTTTGTGGAATATCACGGTTTTAGTATCTGCTATCAGAGAATACCTGAATTAGGCTGACTCTGAAATATGTCAAATTTGTTTCCTACTTACATTAAATATTTCATATTGATCTGTACAATGTAATGAAAAAATAACATACTCCTACCGGGAGGAGAAGATGGGAAGACTTAATTAGTTTCAGTCGAACCATTTGAAATGGGTTGATATTTCTAAAATTTCCTTTACAGTAACGAAAATTATAAGCTTCAGTGGTTTCAATATATATTATAGCAGATTCACTCAGCAATTTTACTTTGACATGATAATCTACTCTGAAAAAACATTGTGTTACAAATTATATAAGTACATTTGCCTAGTACAGAATAGTACGTACATGTATTACAATTTCATTTATATTTTAAACACCTCCGAATTTTCATTTCATTTGCATAAACAACCAAACGATAAGATTTCGTTATAAAATGACACTTAATCCTCTAAACAATAGAACAGCCAACTCTAGATCACTGCTTATTGTTTTGATATTTTCCAAAAGAATTTATGATTTGTCCTTCTTTATATGTACATATTTTCTACTTGTCAAATTTTTTGAAATTGATATTTATATATTATGTTTCTCTATACAATGTATTTGTCAAAGAGAACTAATAAAGAAACTTGATGTGGTCATGATCAATGTATCACACCTTCACGCTTGGCTGCACACTGCTACAGATACGAAGAGATGTATATATAGGGTGGTTATCTATCCTTTAATCTTTGAAATACTTTTCTCGAAAACCCAGCTCCCTACCGCTCCGAACCGCTGTAAATGAAAATGTGTATGAGCAAGGGACGTCAGAAACATTATATAACATGTGTCGAGAATATGTATAACAGTATTTACATTAAAACCTATCTATTAAAACCACCCAGTGGTCCGAGTAAAAGTGGTCTTAATAGCGAGGTGGTCTTAATTCTGAGGTGGACCAGGTTTCTTCTATGATCATGACGATCAAGAACAGAAACTCTGTATCCTAGCTGACCGGTACATAATATATGTACTGTATTTTTGTTTAAAAATTGAAATTTTATGAAAAATGCAATATACATGTATATATAAATGTATATTATAAATATATTTTTTTTATTTTTTTGTTCAATTTTTTGCATTTAAACACATTTACAAATACATGGGACATCAACATAAACTTGACATGACATATACATTACATTTATATAAAAAACATAAGAAACATAACATAGCATGCTGAGTATGTACATGTACGTGTGGGGAAAAAACCAGTTTGATATATTTTGGTTAAGATAAATTTGCAAAATTACTATATTTGATCAATTAGTTTTGTCGGCCATTAGAATCTTAATCATATCATATTTTAATGCATGCGTATCTAATCAAAAACCAATAATTTACAAATATTTTTTAAAGATTGATAAATTAGGGACATATAATGACTATACCATTTATTTCTAGAGCATAGACATATTTTTTTCATTAAATTAAGTTAATGGTGTGTGCTTACTTAAATCTTAAACTGAATTTCACTGAAGTAATTGTTGACAATCTAAATGAAAATACTTTTTCTAGACATTACTTTCTATTATGTTTTAATTATAATTCAAATACATATCGTTAGTTTAATCAGAGATTTAGATAGTTATTAAATTATATATGTCTCTGGTTTAATTATCACATAGTATCACCTGAGGTTAATGAGAATCTATGTGTTTTAAAATTGGTATTGATCTGTGTAAATTATTATTAAATATTTACGTAAATCGATTTTAATTACCCCGCCATGTGCAATGATTGGTCAAATAATAACTTACGATCACAATCGGTAAAGTGTTTGAAAGACTACTGTGCAATAGTCAAGCGTACTTTTAACTAATGCAAAACACCGATTGTTTACCGCAACAAAATAGATGACACATCTATTGAAATGAGATGATTGATGTACGGTACTTCATAAATATCTGAAATAAGATCAATATATCTCATACATTAAAGAATTTTAATTCCATTGGCGTTACACGTATGAGAAAGAACTGCCTAAATCGTTCGATCTCGCCACCAGAGCTATCGAAAGAACGTTGCATTACTTGTGGTTTCGATCACGTCAACTGCCAGTCACAAGTATGCAAATGATGGCGATTAACACTCTCCTAGTACAGGTAGATAATCTGATAATTAGGTCGACGGAAACAAAAGACTGACTGATGTACCTGCGGGTAGTTGTTCACGGGTTGCTGCGTGCGGGAAGGTGAGGCACAGCGAGGTGTGAAGTCACATGTGCCTGTGGTCATAATCAAATGGTCAATTAGTGTTAATTTAGTGGTCGTTGGGACTATTAAAATTGGTCGTAAAACGGAATAGCGGTGTGATTGTATTTCTGAAGAGAAAAAAAAAATCGGAACTGAAAATAAGTGGCCGTAATAGTGGGATGTTCGTAATTTAGTGTATATGCTATACATGTCTATGTTTGGAATAAACTTTTGGAAAATAAAAATGAAATAAAACAAAAATAAATATAAAGACAAAATAAGGAATATTTTCAAGCATGGTGAATTAACAACAAATAAAAATATGAATTAAAAAAAAATAAAATTAACCTGCCGACGATAAGGGTTGAACCCGGGCCGTGAGCTTAGAAAGCTCAGGACTTACCACGACACCACTTGTACCTGTTGTTTGCCTCGGGAATATTATTAAGCTACTAATGAAATGCAGTTCACTATATTTTCTTATTTTCTTCGCAATCCACTTAAAATGATATTGATGCTGCTGAATAAGTTTACAGAATGATTCTAAACTAGTTTATATTGTATCTGGGTGCAAATTACAACTACATATACCACAAATGTGTGGTTATTCAGTTTATTCTTCACGACACCAGCCGGGGGGGTAAAAAGCTAGTTCCGGAATTGCGATGTAAAACCAAGTTTTACCGTAAAAATCTGTGACTTAGGGTTAATTCACAGTATAATGTACAGTATAACATTAGTCAGGATCCACATATGAGTATTATTTATAAGACAGTTATTAGTATTTTTCATGCAATTTAAGGGAGCCCTATAGCAATCACCAGTCTGTCATAAGGGATCAAAATTTCAAATTTATCTGATTGTAATGAAAATTGGTATATTGTTATATTAGGTCTTGGAAACACTGAATACCTACAATGATTATTGTACATGTATTGAATAGTCTCGAAATGTCACTAGTCATTCATTATTATATTAATTGGACCACTCTTGGTAATTTGAACATACTGAAGCGGAACTGAACGGGGCCAAAAACCTGTGTGACCAGTATCCCAATCACAGACTACTGTATAATTAATAATTGAAGAGGTCTGGAAATGTCACTAGTCATTCATTGGACCACTCATTGGTAAATTGAACATACTGTAGCGAAACTGAACGGGGCCAAAAATCTGTGACCAGTATCCCAATCTCACACTACTGCATAACTAATACTGAAGAGGTCTGGAAATGTCACTAGTCATTCATTGGACCACTCTTGGTAAATTGAACATACTGTAGCGAACTGAAAGGGCCAAAAATCTGTGACCAGTATCCAAATCTCGGACTACTGCATAATTGATAAATTATGCAGGTGTAAAATTTTGCAATTTACTGTTCAGAAATTATTTTTGTAGCCTTGGACAAAGTTTGGAATGTAAAACCTTGCCTATGAAAGGTATGATATTGTACTAATTTTGGACCAATCCATATATTTAGTGAAATTCAAACCATGTTTTAATACATGTATTACCAAACAATACAATTATTCAGAGGGCTCGGGTTCGAGCCGCGGTCTGGCCTCAACATTATCTCCTCTCCTGTTATACACACTATTACATAATTTTCAGATGGAAATAAATTCAAATGAGAGAAAAGAGGGCGATATCAACATGGAGTTGGTAAGTAACATTTTTAATCAAAATAGGTTTCTGAAAATCTTGATTATAAATATTTCCATGTTTTTACAGGTATGCTTCACGATACTTTTACATGTATATACTAAGTACATATGAAAATGGTATCATCTCCCTGCAGGCAAATATCAAAATAAAAATTAATTGAACACTTATCTAAATATTAATTATAGTTCTTTATACTTTTCTCCAATGGATAACTTTACCAAGGATACGTTAAACCTCCGGTTAATTTGAACCACTGGATAGTTCAAACACACAATTTTTTCCGGAAAAACAGTAATTTTTTAACTAGTGATAGTTTGAACACACAATTTTTATAAATCAATCATATTTTCGGATAGTTCGAACACGTCAAATTATGAACCTAAAAGTAAGATTTTTGTCGTCAAATGGGGTCCCCAAAAATGTCAATATGTTTTGCATATTGCAGCAAAATTGTTTGGAATAAAGATTGTATAAATGATCATTATAAATGACCATACGACAGATAAGGAATTAACATGAACATTTTAAGTCAATTTAATGCTGATATATCGTACACAAAAACAGCAAGGCCAAATATTTTAATCTTAGGCCCTGACAATGTAGATTTGAACTCGCTGTACCTGATGGAAACACACGGAAGAAATTGCCAATGTTTTTTAAGTCCAATCTAGATACAGATATCAGCTTTAAGTTGTCATTAAAATTATGCATTCAGTCTTCTTTAGAAAGCCAATCAAGGAGTTAATTATCTGTAAACACGTGCCTCATACTGGATTGGACAGGCAGTTACGAGGTGTCAAAGCATCAAAAGCCAGCCGCTGGGTCACAGCAAGTGGGTGTGATTACATATTCAGCTCCAGCCCAGAACATCCACTTGTTGGCAAATTAAACAATAGTTATCATACGAAGCTTTTCATCAGCTTAAAACTAGTAACGTGTCTTATTTAAGAAGCAGACAATATGTGCAATCAGGTTTTGGATAATCTGACTGTCACAGTGCGATTGTGACCTAATTTTACGAACTGAATGGAAACAAATATTTTCAACAGCAGTTTTGTAAATGCAACGGGATTTTCTTAAATAATTTTTTTTTTATTAATTAATTAACTTTTGTAACGAAATATGACAAGGATCTAACTAGATTTTCTGAGGTTTGAATAAAAGTTTCTATCTCACTTAGCGGGTCACATTGATTTCTACATTCTAGGCTGCGATCGTGAACGGTGCTGTTTGCAGGCCTTTCCACGTGCACATATGCATGCGGCATTCACTCTGCAATTAATTATAAATACACAAATTAAATGCTCATGTTTACGAGAAATTGATTGAATATTATCTTTGAGGTAAATTAGCATTCTATATACATTTCTATTATCTTTGAGTGTAAATTAGCATTCTATATACATTTCTATTATCTTTGAGGTAAATTAGCATTCTATATACGTTTCTATTATCTTTGAGGTAAATTAGCATTCTATATACGTTTCTATTATCTTTGAGGTAAATTAGCATTCTATATACGTTTCTATTATCTTTGAGGTAAATTAGCATTCTATATACGTTTCTATTATCTTTGAGGTAAATTAGCATTCTATATACGATTCTATTATCTTTGAGGTAAATTAGCATTCTATATACATTTCTATTATCTTTGAGGTAAATTAGCATTCTATATACGTTTCTATTATCTTTGATGTAAATTAGCATTCTATATACATTTCTATTATCTTTGAGGTAAATTAGCATTCTATATACGTTTCTATTATCTTTGAGGTAAATTAGCATTCTATATACATTTCTATTATCTTTGAGGTAAATTAGCATTCTATATACGTTTCTATTATCTTTGAGGTAAATTAGCATTCTATATACGTTTCTATTATCTTTGAGGTAAATTAGCATTCTATATACGTTTCTATTATCTTTGAGGTAAATTAGCATTCTATATACGTTTCTATTATCTTTGAGGTAAATTAGCATTCTATATACATTTCTATTATCTTTGAGGTAAATTAGCATTCTATATACGTTTCTATTATCTTTAAATTAGCATTCTATATACGTTTCTATTATCTTTGAGGTAAATTAGCATTCTATATACATTTCTATTATCTTTGAGGTAAATTAGCATTCTATATACATTTCTATTATCTTTGAGGTAAATTAGCATTCTATATACATTTCTATTATCTTTGAGGTAAATTAGCATTCTATATACGTTTCATTATCTTTGAGGTAAATTAGCATCTATATACTTCTATTATCTTTGAGGTAAATTATATGAGATTACTATATATCATTTCTATTATCTTTGAGGTAAATTAGCATTCTATATACTTTCTATTATCTTTGAGGTAAATTAGCATTCTATATACGTTTCTTATAGATTTTTGCTAGGTACTTTAGTACTCAAACTGATTTTTACATTTCAACTCAAATAATTCAAACTCACAATTTTTTCCTGAAGCTTAATTTCGGATAATTCGAACTGGTCCATCAATATTTATTTAATTTTGTTCGAACTAACTAAAGGTTTACTCTAATCTTTTCAGAATTAATATTTTTGAAGTTCAATAAGAGTAATCTTTTAGATAAATGTGAAATGCAAAACATGGTCTTTTCATATTACAGTCTAAACTTGTTATCTCAAACTCGCTTGAATTGAAATTCCGGATGAGTCAAATTAATTTTGAAGTCCCGTTTTTTCCCTTCTTTGTATATATATACTATGACTTTTTAAAGATCGGATGACTCGAATTTCAATGACTCGAAACTCTGGTTATGTCAATGTCAATGCCTGGTCCCTAGAACGGACATTCAGCGAAAAAATAGTTGCTTTCTCGAATTTATTTCTGTCAAAATTTTAAATTGAAAAAAATCAATTAGGTAAATATACAATTATACAAACAATAGGAATTCACCTGTGGTTTGTCTTAACGCTTGTTTTTATTTGTTCAACTACTACATTTTGTATAAGTTTTTTGTATGAACCACTGAAGTCAGTATACCACCTACGGGAAATCAGGGCGCATGCCTATTATCGTGACAATCATATTATCGTAATTCAAGTTTTGTTATGTATTAGAAAAATCCAAAACCATATGAAAACATATAACCAAAATGATTTAATACAAACATTATCAATTGGAAAATCATGTTAATATGCTGATAACAGTAATAGGCATGTACCCGGCTGTAATAGTCATTAGATAAAAATCGTTAAAAAACATGTTTTGATCAAACTTAATGACATTACGTTTGAGTTGAATTCCGGATGAGTTGAATTATTTTTTGTTTGTCCGTTGAATTTCGAGATAACGAGTTTCGACTGTACATGTATGTAAAATCATTTTAGATAGCGTGTTTGGTTTATACTTTTTGTAGAATCCAAATTCCAAGAAAACTCACCGTCTTCCTCCGTCTCCACTGGTATGTACACCTAGAATTTTATGTTTGATTCCAGAGGATTTCACTCAAACTGATCTGTAGAATTTACATTTATCGTATTTGACCCTATAAGCGCCCCTCCCCTTTTCGAGGGCACAATTTCACTCATGTTGATTTTAATGCAGATTGAAACTATGAAGTCTCTATTTGATATCTTTTGCAAATGAATTAATGACTTAAAGATGCTCCACCGCCAACAGAGCATAAATGATATTCATTATTTGAACAATAATTGGTGTTTTATCATGTATATCTATGTCTAATTAACACAAAAAATAATATAAAATAATTTATTTTACCTTTTGGAGCATGCGCAATCAGTACTTCATTCCATATAGGATATAGTGCCACGGATTTTTTTCGGGATGCAATTAATTATTTTGTATAATTTCAACTTGAAGTAAAATTAGAAGCTCAAACTTTTCAATGTTGGTAATGGTGTAAAGTAACTTACTTTTGTAACTGAAGAAAAATACTAAATTGTCTGCTCCTGTTTTTCCTAGTGAAAAATACCATATGTCTGCGGTGGAGCATCTTTAAAGAATTAATTAGGTCCATTGATCCTAATGCAGACTGAAACTATGAAGGCACTATTTGATTTCTTTTGCAAATTAATTAATGACTTAAATTGTGTGGTTAGTTCAAATTTGGTCCTATCCAATACCTCATCATTTATTGGGTCGAATACGGTACATAGAATACTTTATTATGTGAGTTTTATGTAACATAAGATAGATTACGAAGTAGTTCTCCTCATTTTGTGGTGATTTTAATCTAAAATATAGACATTTTTTTTTTTCTAATCATTATTCAATCTTAAAATAATGTTTTTACTTATCAAAATGACAAGAATGAAACCGTGAAGCGGTTTATGATGAGAGTACACTCAGATTTTTGTGTTATATCTCCATAACATAAAAAAATTATTCAAATTAATCCTTATAATTCAATTTACAATTAAAGATAATCTCTTCAATACTCAAAATTTATTTTGGGACTTTTTTGTTTATGAAATCATAACGCTGTCATCTCAGCCAATCAGAAGCAACGTCACAAACGGCGACGCCAGTTTTTCCTTTATGGGCTGATAGAGTAAATTTTTAAGCCAGTGAAAATGCTCGTAACAAGCAAAATTGAATTATATATAGATAAAGAGGAACATGGAAAAATATATATATCCTGTTGAGCTTGAGTGCACCTACCAGGAATCAAACCTGAATCTTTGGCATAAAAAATGTTGAGAAACAGAGATCGTGTTTTTGCTCTGTAACACTTTTTGAAGTGTGGAGACCATATTTGGCTATACATATTATAGTACTTAGTGCATATGATATTTATATTACATAATATTTTTTGGGTTGTGACCACACAATTGTCTTACGATATCGAGAGAAAAAAATAATTATCTCCGCAAAACTTACCAGCTATAATAGTAATAATAGTAACGGTGTGTTTGTTTTACAGAAACCTGTGTGTGTTAAACTGTGTGAAACCCTTTTCTGGATCTTATTACACGTATTTGTGGCACCTTCCTTTCCTGCCTTGAATAACTCAGGTGTGTTATTAATTAATATAACTTTCCAGATATGTTTGTCTGTCTGTCCGCACGTTGAAAAAAATTGTCCTGACAACTTCAAAGCTACTGGGTTGATATTTCAGTGAAATTTCACAGCAGTGCCGGAGATATATGTATGCAGGTTCCTTTTGCCAAATATTTTGGTTGCCATGATAACCAGGTCACTATGTACACAGGTTTTGTAATATGGCGAATAATACATAAGTTTTTGAATTTAATTTTGTTTGAATTTTGTCAATTGTTGTAACATATGAATGTCTACAATTTGACATATCACATGTATCAATACTGGTATCAATACTGGTTACTATGGAAACAAAATGAAGGAACATTTGGTTTTCCTTATCGCATATAGGGGTAGCTGGGGAATATCAGGTAGTTCGCCATTGACCTACAGTTATAATATGTTTATCTTTTATTGGGAGTGTAGAATAATAGTTTTACGTATAACTTTACTCGGTGGTTATGTGTGAATATGCATGTTTTAGACATTTCCACCATACAATACGGCGATTCTGGGATACAGCATTCAGTCAGTTTAGTCATGTGACGAGAATTTAGGGCTCATTTGAAACAAAATGGCGGCATATGTAATGATTGAACACGAGTGGAAAATTATATATCATGATAGAACATTTATTATTAATTATCAGAACATATTGTATTAAATATAATCTAAATATGCACGAAAATTGAATTTAGACACTTCATAAGGAAATGACATGTAAATTAAGGCATCAAATGGAGCTGTCACCTAGCAGTTGGAAATCAGTGGTATCTGACGTCTCCCTCACAAATATTTTATAGCTTATCTGGGTACATTTTCCCTAAAATCAATAACAAATAAGAAACACAAAACATAACAGTTTATCTTAGTTCCATTATCGAGCAAGTATTACCGACAATGACTTTTACCCGGACATTCTACCAGGTATTCTCTGCCTATAAGTGTCACCGCCATGATGGAAAAATTGCCCTAAATTTTCGCGGTCACATGACCAAGTCAATGTTTTCTACCTCCTACCCAGAAGAGTTCCTTGTATCCCGGAATTGCTGTATTGATGGAAAGTGAAGTTAGAGCAAGATATATTCAAGGAATTCTAGGAAAATGTCAATACTTTTTGCTGTTGAAGCAACGTTTTTCCTGATTTTTTTTTTTCATATTTCAAAATTCCACTGTATTTTGGAGAGGTTACAGAACTCGATAGAAAATTAAACTCCTGAACATCATAATAATTCTCCTAAAACTGAGTGAGAGGTGACTAATGTTCTCTCATTACAGACCTTACTTTTATTGCTGCCCACAGCCTCCCGTACAGAGTGGTGTACGCGGCCATCTCCATGACCTGCTGTAAGATCAAATACTACGTCATTTGGTTATTAGGTAAGTTTGTCTGACTTAAGGACAGTTTGCGATTGCTTTACATTTTGGAATGAATTGGGGACTCAATTGATGTTCATGGTCACTAGAGCTTAAATCAACTGAAGGAAGGTTAATATTATTAGGGTAGAAATCAACAGGATAAAGGTCAAGGTTACTGAACAGTAAGGTCACTAAGGTCAGAATCAACTGACTGAAGGTCAAGGTCACTTAATAACACAAATTGATATTAGTTTCAAAACTAGTTTTCAAATCAATAAGTTTAATGAAAATGTTTTTTGTTGTGTTTATTTAGTCAAGTTTAATATTGACCAAAATACAAACTTTCTTTCAGGTGATGCTATTAGCAATGCCTCCGGCCTGGGGTTCAATGGCTTCACTCCGTCTGGGGAAGCGAGATGGGATCTCATTACAAGCATTAAACCATTACAATTAGAGGTAATTATTTGTTAGATCACCTGCTCCAGAAATCCAAGATTAGCACCTGTCTGTCAGTCCATTTGTTTGTGTAACAAATGATTGGACTGAACCTCCAGGGGATGGGAGCAAAATTTGTCATTTTTGTTATTTCCATATAAACAACTTCTTCTCTGTTTTGTGGCCTCTTGTTTTATAAATAGAAATATTCTTGCATGGAGATCTCTAGTTTTATAAAACCTCTAAACATCAATGTTGCCCTTTTTATTTCCAGATGTCAACAAGCGCCAAAGTATTTATAGACAACTGGAATGCTCAGGCTGTGAAATGGTTCCGATATGTGTGTTACACACGAATTCCGTTCCAGCGCACCCTGTTTACGTTTGTACTCAGCGCCCTCTGGCATGGATTTTTCCTCGGTTACTACTTTACCTTCATATCAGCAGCTTTTTTTATCACTGTGTCACGAATGGTAAGCTCAAATCTTCACAGAGTCACGAATGGTTAGAACGAATATACGTACCCGGCCTACTATACCTTTCGGCCAGGTACGAAATTGGTATCTATGTGTCGTAGTGGAGCACTGCCTCCGAAAATCACTCGGGCAGTTTTCTATACTTTTTTGTAGGTTTCCAATTATTTTATGCGTATACATGCATTTACATATTATTTTTGTCCAAAACAAACATAACTACCATTCTTTATATCTACCGTACCGCTCACAAGACGTCAAATTCACAATTTGTGGACTTGCCGTATAAATTCCCTTCAGAAAAAGCTACATATGTATTATGTAAAAAAAAATAATGCCTCGATGAGAATTTGATATTTGATACTTTGCTCCATTAGCAGTTATAGGCCCCAATTGTAGCTCTAAAGACGGCATCATTTTCTGTCTAAAATCTTTTGAGCTACAATATTGCAGCTAACGAATGGTAAGCTCAAATCTTCTCAGTGTCACAAATGGTAAACTCAAATCTGCACAGAGTCACGAATGGTAAGCTCAAATCTTCAGAGTCAAGAATGGTAAGCTGAAATCTTCAGAGTCAAGAATGGTAAGCTCAAATCTTCAGAGTAAAGAATAGTAAGCTCAAACATGTCTTCCCAGTGTCATGAATGGTAAGGTAAAAGTTTCAGAGTCAAGAATGGTAAGGTCAAATCTTCACAGAGTCAAGAATGGTAAGCTCAAATCTTCACAGAGTCAAGAATGGTAAGCTCAAATCTTCACAACATCAAATGGATAAGTCAAATCTTCACAGAGTCACGAATGGTAAGCTCAAATCTTCACAGAGTCAAGAATGGTAAGCTCAAATCTTCAACATACGAATGGAAAGGTCAAATCTACACAGAGTCACGAATGGTAAGCTCAATCAGAGTCAAATGGTAAGCTCAATCTTCAGAGTAAAGAATAGTAAGCTCAAAGATGTCTTCCCAGTGTCATGAATGGAAAGGTCAAATCTTCACAGAGTCAAGAATGGTAAGGTCAAATCTTCACAAAGTCAAGAATGGTAAGGTCAAATCTTCACAAGTCAAGAGGTAGCTCAATCTTTACAGAGTCAAGAATTAAGCTCAAACATTCTTAAACCATGAAAATTTTCATTTTTAACATGAAACTTTTCTCTCCCCTGAAATGTTTTTTGTATTGTCAAATGAATATACAGATGTATTTAACTGATGATGCCATTTTAAATATTTCTGTTTTGTAGGTTCGAGCAAAGATTCGTCCATATTTCTTACAGTCAAATTCGTGGAAGATGTTTTACGATTTTTTGACCTTCTTGCTCACCTATATTGCCATATCCTACGTTGGTGTACCATTCAATGTCCTCTCTTACGAAAATTCAATGACATTCTATAAGTGAGTATTCTTTCTTCCATCTGCCTATTTAGTTTAGACATTAATTTCTGTGGTAAATGAACAAATTCATATGTAGAGAAAAATTTAAATTCAATCAACTTGAAGAAAGTTTCAATTTTATTTTTGTTCAATAAGAAAGCATTAAAACAGTAAAAAGGGATATCAAACCCCTTGTGAATGATTTTGGCAAGTTAGCACTCGGCAAGCCTTATATTTTTTCAGTCTTTTGGTGATCAATCAATATTTTAATATCAGACCAATGTATTGATTTCTTTGTTTCAGTAACATGTATTGGTACCTGCATATAGCATCGGTGATAATGATGCTGGTTTGTACTTTTCTCCTTCCTACTCCGCCACGACAATCTGAGGTCAAGGTCACAGAGGCACAACAACGATCGGAGGTCAAGGTCACAGAGGCACCACAACAATCGGAGGTCAAGGTCACAGAAAAGATAAAATCCAATTAAAAATGGCATTACTGTTGTTATAAATTATTAGTTTTAAGTTTTTAGGTATTAACTTTCTGTTAGATGTGCTCTATCATGTAATATATAATGTTTGAACTGCTAATTCTTATATAAGCTCTGCAGTAACATACTCAGGTGATGTTCGTATTTATTCAAATATTTATTCGTTTTTACCAGTATGATGGTGGGCTATGATGATGGTGGGATATTCAAATAGCTTTTCATCCGTGGTCCGGTGGTTTGTCCATCCATCCGTTAACAATTCTTGTTATCGCTATTTCTCAGAAACTGCTGAAGGAATCTTTCTCAAATTTCATGTGTAGGTTCCCCTGGCCTTGGGCCCTAGTTGTGCATATTGCATTTTGGGACCAATTGGTCAACAAGATAGCCGCCAGGCAGCCATCTTGGATTTTGATAGTTAAAGTTGTTTATCGCTATTTCTCAGAAAGTACTGAAGGGATCTGTCTCAAATTTCATATTAAGATTCCCCTAGGGCCCTAGTTGTGCATATTGCATTTTGGGACAGATCGGTCAATAAGATGGCCGACAGGCCGTTTGTTATAGCTATTTCTTGGAAAGTACTGAACGAATCTGTCTAAAAATCCATATGTAAGTTCTCCTAGGTCCTTAGTAGTGCATATTGTACTTTAGGACGAACTGGTCAACAAAATGGCCTACAGTCCACCACCTTGGATTTTGATAGTTAAAGTTTTTTATCACTATTTCTCAGAAGTCACTGAAGGGATCTCTCTCAAATTTCATATAAAGATTACCTGTGGCCCTTGCAGTGCATATTGCATTTTTGGAAAGATAACTCATCAAGATGGCTGACATGCCGCCATTTTGATAGTTACAGTTTAATAAGCAAAGAAAAATATCCCTCTTTCCAATGTCAGACATAGATCATTCTTTGGTGGGCGCCAAGATCCTCCTGGGATCTCTTGTGATAGTTAAAAGTTTGTTATCGCTATTTGTCAGAAAGTACTGAAGGGATCATTCTCAAATTTTGTTTGTAGGCTCCTCTAGGGCCCTAGTTGGGCGTATTGCAATTTGGAAACCAATCCATCGACAAGATGGTCGCCAGGCAGCCATCTTGGATTTTGATAGTTAAAGTTTGTTATTGCTATTTCTCAGTACTGAAGGGATCATTCTCAAAATTCATATGTAGGTTCCCCTAGTTGTGCATACTGACCTATGGGACCGATCAGTCAACAAGATGGTTGACCGGACCGGTCGCCATCTTGAATTTTGATAGTTGAAGTTTGTTACCACTTCTTCTCAAAAATTACATTAAGGATCTGTCTCAAATTCCAAATGTAGGTTCTCCTTGGGCCCAGGTTGTGCATGGTGCATTTTTGAACCGATTGGTCAACAAGATGGGCCATCTTGGATTTTGAAGTTTGAAAAGTAGAGAAAAGATCCATGATTGTCAGGGTCCATCTGACAATTATCAGACATAAATCAATCTTTGGTGGGCGTCAAGATCCCTCTGGGATCTCTTGTTTACACTCAATTAATGGCACAGGGTCAAAGAATATTTTTGCATTTATTCCTTTACCCTTGAAATTTAATAATGGGCTGTTCCAGTCTTAGACCCAGAAGATTTCAAATGTATATTTAGGGATGAATTAATTAATACTTCTATTTTATTTATTGATGATTAACGTCTCTGTTTTACCTACTATCAAGGCCATTAAATCGGTCTTATTATCATTGTTATTTTGTCACAGAATGACATGCTAGAGGTAAAAATGACTCATCAGTTGAATTAATTCAGCAGAATAATTAATTTTTCTGGCCCTACCATGAAATGGGGGTTGTGCCGTATTACTTTCTTCATTTCAATCTTGCCCAATCATGTCACGTTTTAGGTGCTAATTTAATCAGTGATACCTAGACTGATAAAAAGCTGTATTTTTAATAGAGTGAATGAAAGTATATTGAGCACTTCTGCCTTACATTATAATTTTTTGGATTTTTTTTATAATATCTAGCTGTAGTTGTCTCCCCTGTCTGCATTAATTATCTCCCCTGCATATAATGATGCACAATAGTAAATAGTTTTTAACTAAAATGGTTTTTTTGGTGGTAAAGGGGTTTTAATACTACCTAGTACTCATCCATTGGTTGTGTTCGTTTTTTGGTCAATATATTAGACAGGTATTGCTTTCCTATATCCTGCCATAGACTATATAAAGTGCCTTTGATATGGTTGTACAGAATTGTTATTTGATAATAAGTTATTTTTATATAAACTTTTAGAATCTCTGCTGATTGGTGTTGGTATTTGATTATCAATGTGAGTTCATATTAATATGAGGTTCACAAATGATACCCATTTATTGAACAAGATCTAATTTTTGAATTCATCTGCATAATGTATTTTCTATTTTTACATGATATCTGTATTTTGTAAGTTGGAGCCCCAGTGGTTTATTTATAAAGATCTAATGATATACTGTTTAACCGGTTATGAATGTTATGTAAAAAAAGGAAATGTAAATTTTTGCTGTTTTAAATTTATGTGATCAGGCTTTCGGGTATGTACATGTATGATTCAATCGATTAGAATAGACATCCTTATAACCACTCCATTCAATAGAGGATCTGATAACATCCTAAAGGGGTCATGTTCAGATGACCTTTATACCACCTGTACTTCAGCTCAAACACATTTACTACCCTTACTATCAATTGAAAACTCCATTTCATCCTAGTATACATTTTCTTTGTGCTCTTTGGGTTAGATGACTACGTACACGAAAACAATTCTGACAGCTTTTGCAAACTATTTTTTTCCCCAGTCAGGATTATGGCAGCAGCAATTTGATTGGCTATTTCCAAAGGTCACCAGAACATGACCCCCTAATAGGGTGTTGTCAGATCCTCCTATCCAACATAGACACAATAAGGATTTTTATTTTAATAAGATTTTATGTGATTCAGCCAATTCTCCATATTTCCTGATCTTAGCAAAATATTATACCTGAAAAAAATTGCCGGCTAAATGATACGTAATGTATTTCAATGTTGTGGCAGGGAGCTCAATACTACAAACTTTTCATTTGCTTTAACAAATGGAGCCATATAACACAAAATCAGCTGTATTCATCACTTGAGTGAGTTATTTTTGTAATATCCTTTTTTATCAATATTTATTTTTTATAATATTAGAATGCTATCGCAAGATATAGTTCAATTCATTTGCTTTAGAAATGAAATGTTTGTGTACATATATAGGGAAAGGATATCTACTATAATATATTTATATTTTCATGTTATGTGCAATTAGAATCAGGTATATATTGTAGATATCTGCTTGTTTCAATATTCAAGTTTATCTGTGCTATTCAATTACTTAGCATTAAAGTGCCTGCTTGGCGGATTTTTGGTCCTTTGATTCTCCCAGGATTGCAGATCAAATTCAATGATGAGCATTATTTAAGTATTAAACTGCTTTCTTGGGGGATTTATGGTACTTTGATTCTCCCAGGATTGCAGATCAAATCTAATGGTGCACGTTATTTAAGCATTAAACTGCCTTCTTGGGGAATTTATGGTCCTATAATTCTCCCAGGATTGCAGATCAAATTGAATAATGCGTGTGATGTACTGCTTCATGCTATTTACATATATATACAACTGCATGCTATTTACATAATATTATATACATGGTATACAATTGTGTGCTATTTACATAAAAATATTTACATTTCCTTGTCACTTCTGCTATATAAACTAACCAAGGCAAAGTGAAGTATACGATGGTATAACTGACACCCAAAATGTGACTATTATGTAATCACTTATGTTGATGTGGTGACGTATACTGATCACCGTCAAAATGGCTGTTTCATCTTTGTGGATTAAATCGTCATTGATAAATGGTTTTCCTGGTCTAGCTTAAATAAAGTTAATGCAGAGACCCAAAAATGAGTTGATAATGTAAATATAATCATTAAACTATCTTCCTATGGCATCTATGGTCTATATAGAGGCCAGATCTTTGCAGACAATCATCTCATAATAAGTTAGCACGCTTTATGAAGATTGTCTGCAAAGCTCTGGCATCTATATAGACCATAGATGCCATAGGAAGATAGTTTAATGCTTAATCATGTACCTGGTATACAATTGTGTGCTATTTAAATTTATATTAATATATGATATTAAATACCTGGTATATAAATCTGTGTTATTTATATACCGGTATATATACTGCTGCATTTTTTTTTAAATCTATTGTATTGTACTTGAAGTCGAACGTTTTCACATGTATTTAAAACTAATCACTCGTGAAATTTAATTGTACATGAAACTGTCTGTTTCTAGTTCATGTCTTCGATAAAAAGCACAGGGACTTTATGGTATAAAATATATTGTATCTGCAAGTTATCTATACATATATATAAGTATTTATTGAAAAATGTGCCATAAACCTGTGATATATCAAACAAGACTTTTCATTGCAAGATTGTGTACTGTTGCAATCTATATACCTTTTATTTCTTATTTTTTTAACTAGTTTTTGCAAATATACCATGTTGATACCATCCAATATTTTATGTTGCATTTATATCATTTTTGTAAGCTGTGGTTAGTAAAATTATACCATGATTCAATCCAAGATCAAATGAACTTCAAGCGGATTTTACCGCCTATAGAGTTTGTCCAGATTGTAAGAATGATTTTTTCCTTGATTGTTTCATACAGAGTTTGAATCTGCAGATACATTTGAATATGAAATATCTTTTTGGCTTTCCTGCTTCAATTTTTGTTTTCTGTTTATTTTTACAATTTATTGATGAGGTCATGTTTTAATATGTTATATTTATAGCTTTTAGATTTAAATCCCCATTATATTACATGACACTTTTAGTCCTCGAGTTATCTCATTTAGCCCTGAAACCTTATAATGGACTGCCCTGAAACGTTATAATGGACTGCCCTGAAACGTTATAATGGACTGCCCTGAAACGTTATAATGGACTGCCCTGGGCCCGAAAATTGTGTTCATGTTCAAATAGCTTAATCACATGTTTAGTCGCCTGATAATTTTCAGGTCTCATTTGCTTCAAAATTGGCGATTATAATTGGTGATTATATCTGCAACTAAAATCAGAAAGTAAAGAATTGGGTTCTAAAGAATCTTATAAAAGTTTGTAAAATTTGTATTACCAGAAATTATCCTTGTATTTGAAAAACTGTTGTTAAACCACAGTGTGGATTCGTTTCTATATAAGTATAAAGTATAATACTGGGTCGAAGGTCTATAACTCAGCCCGGCCATATAATTAACACTCAGAAAAAGTATGATTATTAACCAACCGTATAGGATATGATAATAGGAATACTCTCAATCGACAGCCAGAAGAATTTATTTTTAATTTGGTATATGATACAATATATATCATGCCGTTTAAATGTCACTAGGTATCCAGAAACATCACGGAAAACAGCCAGATTTCAACTGGTCGGACACCGTGGTTTGTCCTCCGATAATAAAACACGCCAGTGCTCTAATGGGTTAGATCAAAAAACCACTGCATGTCAACACTTCTTAGCCGTCATAAGAATTAAAGTTTGGTAAAAACAAAATTACCGGTTAGTAATGATCCATGGATAATATCCATCCATTTGCCTAACGTAGCCCTTTTGAAATTTCCAGATTGAAAAATTTATGTCTCTAGCCGCCATGTAAGTATGTGTCAGTAAGATTTAGTTTTTGTCGGCGATTGATTGGCTCTTAGAAAAATTAAGTTTACCAATCAACGCTTTCGAGCATTTTTGAAAACAAATTGTACTACTGACACACATATCAACACATGACGGCTAGAGACACACCATTTTTTCACATCGGAAATTTCAAAAGGCTGTATTGAGCATATGATGGTATATGCCCTTGAAAACTTAAATGGATTAAATGTTTGAAAACCTTATTTTGCCTGGAAACCTGAAACCAACTTATAATTCCTGGATTTACCGTGAAACGATTATAATTGTTGACATTATATGGTCTGCCTACCCATTATAATGGACCTGTGCCCTGAAACGTTATCGAAGGACCCACAATGTTTGACCAGTTGAAATGGACTGCTGTCCCGAGATGTTTCAAATGTTGATATAGTTGCTTTATACACATGTTTAGTAAATTGTATCAAGTTACCACATTAAAGCCAGTTAAATTATTGGCTGTCGATTGATGATATATCTGCACTATCAATCATACGGAAATGTAAAGAATCAACTTTCTCTAAATTGTTGTTATAAACCGGTGTAAAATTTAGTATTACCCAGTTATACTTATACTTATTAGAAACGAAAACCTTGGTTAAAGTGTGATGAGCCTATATAATTACCTTCTTTGCTTTAGAAGAACCTAAATGTGTCCTAGGAGGTGAATTAGTTAGTGCTTTACTTTTTCTACATATTTCCTGTATCCTACAGACAGCCTCAATTCTCCGAGACTATTCTGTCTTTGCATATTACAGAGTTAGCTCCCTTGCGAGTAGGTATCGATTGTTACGTCATTGTTTTGTGAGCGCAATTGACGGTGTTTTCTCCGAAATGTATGACGTTACGCTCCCAAACACATGACGGCACAATCGATACCTACCCGCAAGTGCAGATAACTCTGTAATATGCATATTCGGAATAACCACAGCTGCTGTTATCATGCAGCAAAGAGAATGTTTCTGATATTATACCTCAACTACTGGAGGGAGGAACTTGCTGTAGGCATAGGCTAATTCTGGCTATTTTTTGATATAGTATATGTTTGTGACTGTATAATATAAAAATCCAGTGCCTACAATCGATTAATTTACTTCCTTAAGAAGTTAAAGTAAAAATTTTATTATACTACAATGTATTACCGCAAAGTATTGTATAATTTACACAGAAATATAAGGTTGATTTTCACAAGTCTGCTTTCTTACTTTAACATGCTTAAAAATACAACAATAAAAATGATTTTTAAATAAATGTTGTGTTTTTGTTTACATACTGATAACCTACGTGACCATGAATAAATCTCAAGGTCATTCATGTTGAACAAACTTGGCAGCCCTTTATCCAAACATGTTGCTGCTTTAAAATGTTTCATAGCTTCTAGTCCTGGAGAGAGTTAATTCAGTCTCCTTGACTCCTGCGACTTTTACTCCTTGAATTCTTGACTCCTGCGACTTTTACTCCTTGAATTGAGTTCAAGGTCATTCATCTTCATAATTATCGAATCAGATTTGATTAGTTTAACAGCTAGGGTCTTCTGATGGCGTGTCAGGTTTATTGGTGGAGGAAAGTCATAGTACCAGGAGTGGGTACCTGGCAACTGCCCCAGATGGGATTTGAACTCAAACCCAGAATTGGAAGGCTTGTGGAAATATGTCGGGACATCTCAATCACTCGGGAACCTTTTACCAAAGGATAACACAGTTATAACACCTGGTTTTCAAAGTTTGTTGATTATTGAGAGAAGCAACTGATGTTTTAAAAATAAATAAAACAACAACAGTATAAAATTCTCGTCATTTATTCAAAGGAGATACAGTATTACAATGATACAATCTCCACTGTCATCTATCACAGGTATGTGTACAAATACACAGGTATGTGTACAAATACACAGGTGTACAAATACACAGGTATTACAATGATACAATCTCCACTGTCATCTATCACAGGTATGTGTACAAATACACAGGTATGTGTACAAATACACAGGTATTACAATGATACAATCTCCACTGTCATCTATCACAGGTATGTGTACAAATACACAGGTATGTGTACAAATACACAGGTATTACAATGATACAATCTCCACTGTCATCTATCACAGTATGTGTACAAATACACAGGTATTACAATGATACAATCTATACTGTCATCAATCACAGTATGTGTACAAATACACAGGTATGTGTACAAATACACACATTGAGAGTCAAACACACTGCATCATGTAAATTTGAATACTTTGGTTCGTGTACAAATACACAGGTTCGTTCGTGTATAAATACACAGTTTGTTCGTGTAACAAGAGATCCCAGAGGGATCTTGAGTGCGCCCACCAAAGAATGATTTTAATATCTGACAAAGGAAAGATGGATCTTTTCTCTACTTTTTGAACTTTTTCAAACATACTACATATAAAATTTTGAGAACAGATCGCATCAGTACCTTTTGAGAAATAGCGGTAACAAATTTCAACTATCAAAATCCAAGATGACTCCTTGGCGGCCATCTTGTTGATCAATCGGTCCAAAATCACAATATGCACAACTAGGGCCCTAGGGGAACCTACATGTGAAATTGGAGACAGATCCATTCAGTACTTTCTGAGAAATAGCGATAACACACTTTGAATAACAAAATCCAAGATGGCTGCCTGGCGGCCATCTTGTTGACGGATCGGTCCCAAATCACAATATGCACAACAAGGGCCCTAGGGGAACCTACATATGAATTTTGAGACAGATCCCTTCAGTACTTTCTGAGAAATAGCGATAACAAACTTTAATTATTAAAATCAAAGATGGCGGCCTGGCGGCCATCTTGTTCACCAATTGGTCCAAAAATGCAATATGCACAACAAGGGCCCTAAGGGAACCTATATATTAAATTTGAGAAAGATCCCTTCAGCACTTTTTGAGAAATAGGGATATGAAACCTTATCTATCAAAATCCAAGATGGCCGCCTGGCGCCATCTTGTTTTTCCTATCAGCCCTCAAATTCTTGCCTAACAAAATCTGGCGGGCCATATGTTTTTCCTATCACCTAAATTCTGTATGGCACAACTAAGGACCAAGGGTAACCTCCATGTGTAGTTTGAACAAAATTCCTTCAGTAGTTCTCAAGAAATATCAGTCTTAACAAACTTCAACAAAATCCAAGATGGCCGCCTGGCGGCCATGTCTTGTTTTTATTATCAGCCTCAATTCTGTATACTGTAAGGCACAACTAAGGACCAAGGGTAACCTCCATGTGTAGTTTGAACAAAATTCCTTCAGTAGTTCTCAAGAAATATCGATAACAAACTTCAACTGCCAAAATCAAAGATTGGCTGCATGGCGGCCATCTTGTTTTTTCGATCAGCCACAAAAATCTGTATAGCACAAATATGGACCAAGGGGGACCCTCCATGTGAAGTTTGAACAAAATCCCTGCAACTGTTTTTAAGAAATAGTGATAACAAGCATTGTTGACGGACGACGGACGACGGACCACGGACCACGTACGCAGGGCGATTTGAATAGCCCACCATCTGATGATGGTGGGCTAAAAATACACACATTGAAAGCCATACACACACCATCATCAGAACCAAACACACTGTTAAAATCAGGATACTATTGGTTGGTTTGGCTAGGGGGATGAATGCTCCTAAATAAACACACCTTAAATTATAATCAGCATTCATTAGATAATGAGGCGCTTTAACTGTTCCAAGT